>NW_026862461.1:0-71683 GCF_026571515.1 Ruditapes philippinarum
GTTTTCAGAGAGGGGGTAAGGGCCCTGGAAATATTTTATTTTCGAGGAATCTCAAAAACCGGGCAAAACTAATCCTTCAATAATACAATGATAAAGAAAAAGCTTGGGTCGGATGACGGGGACATTTTTTGATTGTGAAAAATGGGGCCTAAATTCATTTATAAATAAAGTCTTTTACAGAAAAAAAAGAGTTTAAATTTTATTAGACATTCATGAATTTTTTGATTATAATTATTTAAGTTAGGGGTTGTCCATTAAGTTAGGGGTTGTCCATAAAAAATTCGAAAAGAAAACAGTATTTTTAAACATAATAGATTTCAAAAGGAAAAATTCGGAAAACTATAACACTGTGTTGTGCAAAAAACCCCTCCTCATATTCCTCCTGAATTCAATTATCTTATCGCCAGAAAATAGCGATTCAAAACAGATCTGTTGCAAAAAGTTAAAATTCTGGATTAAGTCGTTTGAAATTTATAGGAAAATATTGCATTTACGATAAAACAATGCCTCCAACCGAAAAAATTGCAATTTTGGCTCACAATGGTAATGGCAAGCTTCATACATCTAATGCTATATCATTTTCTTTGTATCTATTCCAATTATCGAAAAATCTATTTCCAGGCATGCTTCATTCTCACGAATGAGGCTTGAAAACACTTCCCCCTTAATATGTGTAATGTAAATCATTTCTAGAAAAAGCATACTAGAAATAGCACGTAATTGTTTTGTGCGGAACATTTTATTCTATTTAGTATTTACATACAATAATTCACGATACTTATGTACAACTCTTTCGAGAATCTACCATATATTGTTAAAACAGAATCTACCATACTATATAGAAACAGATTATCTTTCATTATTGTTAAGAAACTGAATTACCATGTATTGTTAAGAAACAGAATATTCCATTTGTTTAAAAACAAAACCTACCATATATTGTTATAGAAAAAATCTACCATATTATTATAGAAACAGAATCTACCATATTTTATAGAAACAGAATATACCAATTGTTATACGAAACAGAATCTACCATATATATGTATTAAAACAGAAATCCTACCATATTTTATAGAAACAGAATCTACCATATTATTGTTTATAAAACAGAATCTACCATATATTGTTATAGAAAACAGAATCTACCATATTGTTCATAGAAAACAGCAATCTACCATATATTATTTATTTACAGAATCTACCATATTGGTATGAGAAACAGAAACTACCATATTTTTATAGAAACAGAATCTACCATAAATTTTTTATAAAAACAAATCACCAACTGTTATAGAAACAGAACTCTCATTATATATTGTTATAAGAAACAGAAATCTACCCATTACTGTTATAGAAACAGAATTTCTACCAATATTGTTATAGAAACAGAATATACCATAAACTGCATAGAAAACAGAATCTTATTTATATAAATTGTAATAGAAACAGAATCCTACCATATATGTTATAGAAACAGAATCTTACCCATATTTATAGAAACAGAATATACCATATTGTTTATAGAAAACAAAATCTACCCGATATTGTTATACGAAACAGAATCTACCATATTGTTATACGAAAAAGAATCTACCATATTGGATAGGAAACAGAATCTACCATATTATTGTTATAAGAACAGAATCTACCATATTATTGTTAAAAAAACAGAATCTACCATTATATTGTAAGAAACAGAATCTACCATATATTGTTATAGAAACAGAATCTACCATATTATTATAAAAACAAACTACCATAAAATTGTTATAGAAACAGAATCTACCATAATTGTTATAGAAACAGAATCTACCATTTATTGTCTATAGAAACAGAATCTACCATATTGTTATAGAAACAGAATATACCATATATTATAGAAACAAAATCTACCATATATTGTTATAGAAACAGAATCTACCACTATTGTTACTAGAAACAGAATCTACCATATATTGTTATAGAAACAGAACCTACCAGTATATTGTTTTAGAAACAGAATCTACCCATATTGTTATAAAAACAGAATCTACCATATATTGTTATAGAAACAGAATCTACCATATATTGTTATAGAAACAGAATATACCATATATATTATAGAAACAGAAGCTACCATATTGTTATAGAAACAGAATCTACCATATTGTTATATAAACAAAATCTACCATTATATTTTTATAGAAACAGAATCTACCATATATTGTTATAAAAACAGAATCTACCATATCATTGTTATAGAAACAGAACCTACCCATATTGGTATAGGAACAGAATCTACCATATTATTGTTATAGAAACAGAATCTACCATATTATTATAGAAACAGAATCTACCATATTGTTATAGAAACAGAATCTACCATATTGTTATAAAAACAGAATCTACCATATATTTTTATAGAAACAGAATCTACCATATATTGTTATAAAAACAGAATCTACCATATATTGTTATAGAAAACAGAACCTACCATATTTGGTATAGGAACAGAATCTACCATATTATTGTTATAGAAACAGAATCTACCATATATTGTTATAGAAACAGAATCTACCATATATTGTTATAAAAACAGAATCTACCATATATTGTTATAGAAACAAACCTACCATATATTGTTATAGAAACAGAATCTACCATACTGCTATAGAACAGAAGCTATCATATTTTTATAAAAACAGAATCTACCATATATTGTTATAGAAACAGAATCTACCATATATTGTTATAGAAAACAGAATCTACCATACTGCTATAGAAACAGAAGCTATCATATTGTTATAAAAAACAGAATCTACCATATATTGTTATAGAAACAGAACCTACCATATATTGTTAAAGAAATAGAATCTACCATATCATTGTTATAGAAACAGGAATCTACCATATTGTTATAGAAACAGAATCTACGATATTGTTATAGAAACAGAATCTACCATATTGTTATAGAAACAGAATCTACCATATATTGTTATAGAAACAGAATCTACCATATATTGTTATAGAAACAGAATCTACCATATTGTTATAGAAACAGAATCTACCATATTATTGTTATAGAAACAGAATCTACCATATTATTTATAGGAACAGAATCTACCATATTGTTATAGAAACAGAAGCTATCATATTGTTATAGAAACAGAATCTACCATATATTGTTATAGAAACAGAATCTACCATATTGTTATAGAACGGAATCTACCATATTATTATAGGAACGGAATCACCATTTTTTTAAGGGAAAAGAAAACCAAACCCATAATTGGGTTTAAAAAAATTTAAATTTTTACCATTTTATAGAAAAAAGAATCTACCATTATTGTTATAGAAACAGAATTAAACCCTATATTGATATTTTAAAAAAAAACTAACCCAAATTGTTATAGAAACGAATCAACCCTATTTGGGAAAAAAACCCGGGAATCTACCTATTTTTTAAAGAACAGAATCACCAATTTTTAAAAAACCCAAACTACCATTTATTTTGAAGGGAAAAAAACCTACCAATAATTTTTGAAAAAAAATCTACCATATTGTTATAGAAAAAGAATCTACCATATTGTTTAAACAGAATCTACCATATATTGTTATAGAACGGAATCTACCATTTATTATTATAGAAACAGAATCTACCATTTATTATTATAGAAACAGAATCTACCATATATTGTTATAGAAACAGAATCTACCATATTGTTATAGAACGGAATCTACCATTTATTATTATAGAAACAGAATCTACCATATATTGTTATAGAAACAGAATTTACCATATTATTATAGAAACAGAATCTACCATATTATTGTTATAGAAACAGAATCTACCATATATTGTTATAGAAACAGAATCTACCATATTGGTATAGAAACAGAATCTACCATATATTGTTATAGAAACAGAATTTACCATATTATTATAGAAACAGAATCTACCATTTATTATTATAGAAACAGAATCTACCATATATTGTTATAGAAACATAATCTACAATATTATTGTTATAGAAACAGAACCTACCATATATTGTTATAGAAAAAAGAATCTAACATATTGTTATAGAAACAGAATCTACCATATTATTTTTATAGAAACAGAATCTACCATATCATTGTTATAGAAACAGAATCTACCATATTGGTATAGGAACAGAATCTACCATATTATTGTTATAGAAACAGAATCTACCATATATTGTTATAGAAACAGAATCTACCATATTTTTGTTATAGAAACAGAATCTACCATATTGTTATAGAACGGAATCTACCATTTATTATTATAGAAACAGAATCTACCATATATTGTTATAGAAAACAGAATCTACCATATTATTATAGAAACAGAATCTACCATATTATTGTTATAGAAACAGAATCTACCATATATTGTTATAGAAACAGAATCTACCATATTGGTATGGAAACAGAATCTACCATATAATTATAGAACGGAATCTACCATTTATTATTATAGAAACAGAATCTACCATATTGTTATAAAAACAGAATCTACCATATTATTGTTATAGAAACAGAATCTACCATATATTGTTATAGAAACAGAATCTACCATATTGTTATAGAACGGAATCTACCATTTATTATTATAGAAACAGAATCTACCATATATTGTTAGAGAAACAGAATCTACCATATTATTATAGAAACAGAATCTACCATATTATTGTTATAGAAACAGAATCTACCATATATTGTTATAGAAACAGAATCTACCATATTGGTATAGAAACAGAATCTACCATATTGTTATAGAACGGAATCTACCATTTATTATTATAGAAAACAGAATCTACCATATATTGTTATAGAAACAGAATCTACCATATATTGTTATAGAAACAGAATCTACCATATTATTATAAGAAATAGAATCTACCATATTATTGTTATAGAAACAGAACCTACCATATATTGTTATAGAAACAGAATCTACCATATTATTGTTATAGAAACAGAATCTACCATATATTGTTATAGAAACATAATCTACAATATTATTGTTATAGAAACAGAACCTACCATATATTGTTATAGAAAACGAATCTACCATATATTTTTATAGAAACAGAATCTACCATATTGTTATAGAAACAGAATCTACCATATTATTGTTATAGAAACAGAACCTACCATATATTGTTACAGAAAAAGAATCTAACATATTGTTATAGAAACAGAATCTACCATTTATTATTATAAAAACAGAATCTACCATATATTGTTATAGAAACAGAATCTACCATATTATTGTTTTGAAACAGAATCTACCATATTGTTATAGAAACAGAATCTATCATACATGTATATTGTTATAGAAACTGAATCTACCATATTATTGTTATAGAAACAGAATCTACCATAGTGTTATAGAAACAGAATCTACCATATATTGTTAAGAATATAGAATCTACCATATCATTGTTATAGAAACAGAATCTACCATATTATTGTTATAGAAACAGAATCTACCATATATTGTTATAAAACAGAATCTACCATATTGTTATAGAAACAGAATCTACCATAAATTGTTATAGAAACAGAATATACCATATTGCTATAGAAACAGAATCTACCATATTGTTATAGAAACAGAATATACCATATTGCTATAGAAACAGAATCTACCATATTGTTATAGAAAAAGAATCTACCATATTGTAATAGAAACAGAATCTACCATATATTGTTAAAGAAATAGAATCTACCATATCATTGTTATAGAAACAGAATCTACCATATTGTTATAGAAACAGAATCTACAATATTGTTATAGAAACAGAATCTACCATATATTGTTATAGAAACAGAATCTACCATATTATTGTTATAGAAACAGAATCTACCATATTATTGTTATAGACACAGAATCTACCATATTGTTATAGAAACAGAATCTACCATATATTGTTATAGAAACAGAATCTACCATATATTGTTATAGAAACAGAATCTACCATATTGTTATAGAAACAGAAGCTATCATATTGTTATAGAAACAGAATCTACCATATTGTTATAGAAACAGAATCTACCATATTGGTATAGAAACAGAATCTACCATATTATTGTTATAGAAACAGAATCTACCATATATTGTTATAAAAACAGAATCCACCATATTGTTATAGAAACAGAATCTACCAAAAATTGTTATACAAACAGAATATACCATACTGTTATAGAAACAGAATCTATTATATATTGTTATAGAAACAGAATCTACCATATTGTTAAAGAAACAGAATCTACCATAATTATTGTTATAGAAAAAGAATCTACCATATTGTAATAGAAACAGAATCTACCATATATTGTTAAAGAAATAGAATCTATCATATCATTGTTATAGAAACAGAATCTACCATATTATTGTTATAGAAACAGAATCTATCATATATTGTTATAAAAACAGAATCTACCATATTGTTATAAAAACAGAATCTACCATGTTGTAATAGAAACAGAATCTACCATATTGTTATAGAAACAGAATCTACCATATTGTTATAGAAACAGAATCTACCATAGTATTGTTATAGAAAAAGAATCTACCATACTGTTATAGAAACAAAATCTACCATATATTGTTAAAGAAATAGAATCTACCATATCATTGTTATAGAAACAGAATCTACCATATTGTTATAGAAACAGAATCTACCATATATTGTTATAGAAACAGAATATACCATACTGCTATAGAAACAGAATCTATTATATATTGTTATAGAAACAGAATCTACCATATTGGTATAGGAACAGAATCTACCATATTATTGTTATAGAAACAGAATCTACCATATATTGTTATAGAAACAGAATCTACCATATTGTTATAGAAACAAAATCTACCATAGTATTGTTATAGAAACAGAATCTACCATATATTGTTATAGAAACAGAATCTACCATAGTATTGTTATAGAAAAAGAATCTACCATACTGTTATAGAAACAAAATCTACCATATATTGTAAAAGAAATAGAATCTACCATATCATTGTTATAGAAACAAAATCTACCATATTGTTATAGAAACAGAATCTACCATATATTGTTATAGAAACAGAATATACCATACCGCTATAGAAACAGAATCTATTATATATTGTTATAGAAACAGAATCTACCATATTGGTATAGGAACAGAATCTACCATATTATTGTTATAGAAACAGAATCTACCATATATTGTTATAGAAACAGAATCTACCATATTGTTATAGAAACAAAATCTACCATAGTATTGTTATAGAAACAGAATCTACCATATTGTTATAGAAAAAGAATCTACCATATTGTTATAGAAACAGAATCTACCATAGTATTGTTATAGAAAAAGAATCTACCATATATTGTTATAGAAACAGAATCTACCATATATTGTTATAGAAACAGAACCTACCATATTGGTATAGAAACAGAATCTACCAAATTGTTATAGAAACAAAATCTACCATATATTGTTAAAGAAATAGAATCTATCATATCATTGTTATAGAAACAGAATCTACCATATTGTTATAGAAACAGAATCTACCATATATTGTTAAAGAAACAGAATATACCATACTGCTATAGAAACAGAATCTATTATATATTGTTATAGAAACAGAATCTACCATATATTGGTATAGAAACAGAATCTACCATATTATTGTTATAGAAACAGAATCTACCATATATTGTTATAGAAACAGAATCTACCATATTGTTATAGAAACAAAATCTACCATAGTATTGTTATAGAAACAGAATCTACCATATTGTTATAGAAAAAGAATCTACCATATTGTTATAGAAACAGAATCTACCATAGTATTGTTATAGAAAAAGAATCTACCATATATTGTTATAGAAACAGAATCTACCATATTGGTATAGAAACAGAATCTACCATATTGTTATAGAAACAAAATCTACCATATATTGTTAAAGAAATAGAATCTACCATATCATTGTTATAGAAACAGAATCTACCATATTGTTATAGAAACAGAATCTACCATATATTGTTAAAGAAACAGAATATACCATACTGCTATAGAAACAGAATCTATTATATATTGTTATAGAAACAGAATCTACCATATATTGGTATAGAAACAGAATCTACCATATTATTGTTATAGAAACAGAATCTACGATATTGTTATAGAAACAGAATCTACCATATATTGTTATAGAAACAGAATCTACCATATTGTTATAGAAACAGAAGCTATCATATTGTTATAGAAACAGAATCTACCATATATTGTTATAGAAACAGAATCTACCATATTGTTATAGAACGGAATCTACCATATTATTATAGGAACAGAAGCTATCATATTGTTATAGAAACAGAATCTACCATATATTGTTATAGAAACAGAATCTACCATATATTGTTAAAGAAATAGAATCTACCATATTGGTATAGAAACAGAATATACCATATTGTTATAGAAACAGAATCTACCATATATTGTTATAGAAACAGAATCTACCATATTGTTATAGAAACAGAATCTACCATATATTGTTAAAGAAATAGAATCTACCATATCATTGTTATAGAAACAGAATCTACCATATTGTTATAGAAACAGAACCTACCATATTGGTATAGGAACAGAATCTACCATATATTGTTATAGAAACAGAATCTACCATATTGTTATAGAAACAGAATCTACCATATATTGTTAAAGAAATAGAATCTACCATATCATTGTTATAGAAACAGAATCTACCATATTGTTATAGAAACAGAACCTACCATATTGGTATAGGAACAGAATCTACCATATTGTTATAGAAACAGAATCTACCATATTATTGTTATAGAAACAGAATCTACCATATATTGTTATAGAAACAGAATCTACCATATTGTTATAGAAACAGAATCTACCATATTGTTATAGAAACAGAATCTACCATATATTGTTATAGAAACAGAATCTACCATATTGTTATAGAAACAGAATCTACCATATATTGTTATAGAAACAGAATCTACCATATATTGTTATAGAAACAGAATCTACCATATTGTTATAGAAACAGAATCTACCATATATTGTTATAGAAACAGAATCTACCATATTATTGTTATAGAAACAGAATCTACCATATTATTGTTATAGAAACAAAATCTGCCATATTTTTGTTATAGAAACAGAATCATATTATTGTTATAGAAAAGAATCCATATTATTGTTATAGAAAAGAAACAGAATAATTTTATTGTTTGTACCATAATAAATGTCGCTTTATACCTTTTAATGTGTCTTCTACAGGTTAGGTTATTAGGTACGTACACACGAATTAAGAGTGCAGCCGGAATTTATAATTCATCAATGTTTAGAAGAAATCTTCAAAAATGATTATTTTACAAAAATACTGCAATTGCGACACGCATGTACAGAAAATAGAAAGTACATATAAAATCAAATCCAATGGTTGCTACAGACCATTCGTTTCCAACTTATTTATTTTCTATATAACGTCATAATTATTAATATATTATAACTTTTCATAATATTTATGATGATTCAACGTTTAGCTGAAACGAAATATACATACATTAATGAGTTGTATATATAGCTATTTTAATTACTACTACTAACTTCGGTAATTCTATACTCATTAGATTTCCGGCTTACTTTTACTTTAATTAAAAATCATAGTCCAATTTTATTTCCACAACGACAAAATGTAAAGTTAAAACAATAAACTTACGACGAGTAAATACATGACTTTCGACACCCATGTTGCACGTTTTATCCTGAACAATAAATACAGACAGGTCTGGACAACGATCAGTTGTGTACGGCAACTTTATTACTTATTATGACTAATATGTCATCTTTTAATCATCGAACATGATTTATTACTTCGTCTGATCGGTTTTAATACCGCTGTACGAGGGTTATTCCAAAAGTATACAAAAATACAACTACTGTCATCTTTTTTCATTTTAGGTCACTCCTTCAAAATAGTTTTTAAGGCGTTCTTTCAACAGAATAGTCCCGTTTAATATACACAAAAGGACACTGTATAAAGAGCTTTTAGTCAACAATGCTAAACAACGTCCAAAAATGAAGTTGCTAATCTATTTTTCCCCATTTAAAGGAACAGAAGAGGACAATAAGGAGCATCTCAGCATCAAGAAATCATTAAGTCATATTTACGAGAAGAACTATATACATGAGATATATCCCTTCTAGAGCGACGATTTTGATTACTGATGTTTCAAAACAATATCCTTCATTCTGGTAATATTTACCATTGCATGGCTATCGGGAAATCCGAATTAAAAGAAGGCGAAACATATACTGTCGTCATCTATGGAAGCGTATATGGTGTCTAAAAGAAATAAGTAGTTCTGAACTTTAGTCAGATTGTCGCAACAGGTTGACTTACCTATTGTGACGGGCAGTGCACCGTGAAGCTATAATGGTGAAAGTTTGTTTGTACCAATGGATTAGCTGGGAAAACCCCACGGATAATTTTAAGTACTCGACGTAACATCGTATAGTTGAGTACTATTGTCCTTGCGGGCATTGTATGACAAAACCGGTTTGGTTAGAGCTTTTTGTTTGGCGGGAATTGATTGTTGAAATCAGTTCTAGCGAGATTTTCTACGTGGCAATTTCAAATTCAATAATGTTTTATTAGACGTGTAGTACCTGTTGGTCATATTGATATGTTCTTTTTTTATGATGCTTAATCTTAGAACTGGTCAGTGGCAGAAATCGCCTGTCTTAAATAAGAATTGCCCATTCAAGTCGCATTCCGACTACCTGTATTATAAAGTCTTATTCGATCTTTCGCGTTTCTTGCTTCTATACGTACTGTGTTAGAACGGGTACCCGTGTATCAAAAACATTGAATAAGAGGGAACCAAAATCAATAGCAAAGAGGTGGCCTGTTTCGCTGCAAAACCGAAAGTAGGGTGATTTTATTAATTTTACATTTATTTTTGACTAATAACTGCTACTTTTTCCTGAATATTATGTATAAATGAACATATGTAATAGGTATGATGCATATATAATCAAGCCACTGGTTCATTTCAGCCCGAAACAATATGTCGAGGTGATGGGCGAGACAAGACATGTCGATTTTATGTAGCTTATAGTGTGGTTGCAATGTTTGAAAATGGGCTCACTGCAATAAACACTCGGAGATAAAACATTTTAGTGTTCCGTGGTATACATATTTTCCACATGACATACCTCCTTTCGTCATTTGAAGGAGCGTGGATTGTTTTCCACCGCTGGTTTGTTTTTAGCAAAGAATAGCCTGTACATGTGCAGATAGGCTACAGTACCGTTGAGTAGATTTCGCAAAGTAGGTTACCGATATGGATAATGCACCGTGAGTTCGGTCGATTATCTTTTTTAAAGATACTTCTTGTTATTGATATTTCCGTTCTTATTAGGTTTCCTTATCATAATTATGATGCTAAAATAAAATCTGACATACACTGATGCACGGGTTATATTATATAGTAGATCTATTAGTTGATACTTTATATCTGGAAAATCTACGGCAATTCGTAAGCAGCGAGGAAGCGAGGAACGGAGAGTCTCGGTTAGATATCACAGGACCATTTGTGTAACTTACCAAGAGAAATGAAATTAAACGCGAATGTTGATTTTAAGAACTGTACAGTACTGTATCAAATATTTAAGACATCACGAGTTCATAGTTGACATACATGTACTGTATATAAAATGAATAAGGTGGAGAAATAAAAAGATCGGAAAACTTCCGAAAAATAAAAACAACGGCTTACCGCAATGGTGATCTGAGCGCTACTGGTCATTTATGACGTCAAACCACATTGAAGTGTTCGTTAAAGTTTGACGTCATTAATTGACGTCATAAATAGAGGATATTGAATGAGTGTAAGTTCAATACTAAATTTTTTGCACGAGTTGAATAAAATTATATTATGCGAGCCTCTGGCGAGCATAATATTATTTTATTCAACGAGTGCAATAAATTTAGTAATGATAGTTATTTTATTCAACGAGTGCAATAAATTTAGTAATGAACTTACACGAATTTAATATTCTATTTATCACATACCAAAAATAAAGACCGTTTAAAGTGAAATAAGAGTCATTTTTCATTGACGCACCTATAGTATAACGCTAACATTTAGCGCGTCTTTACACTATGTTTGTATAACGCTATTGACGTCACGTCAAAATAATATAGTAATAAGTCAAATAATATTAATACCATATTTACGGAGTCGCCAAATCGGCACGGATGTGTGATAAACATGTTCATTAAACTAGAACTCCGCGAGTCGGATGTTTTTTGTTGTTCTTTTTTTAACGAAGGTAACTTATTAAGACAACCGTACAATCAAATGAGCAGACAGCAGTTCCAACGTCGACAGCTGTACCAGTATAAACATGTCGGCGCACGAAACACAATTGACGGGCGGTAAGTATTCATCTATTTCTAACATATTCCAACTGTGTTGAGTAAATCAATGTTATGGATTCATAGTCAACATCCAAAGGAGCATACTAAAAAATTTCTGGCCCTGTGCAAGCTTTACTTCACGTGAATTTTGACTGAAAAAAAAAACACACTATCCGATGAGATAAGGCATTTTTATTTTTTAAGTCACAAAAACTTATATTTTCTCATGATAATATAGAGGATATTTGTTTAGTTCAGTGTAAGATCGGAATATATTTCACCGAGTGAGCACCAAAAGGTATATTTCACGAGTGGCGCAGCCACGAGTGAAATATAAAACTTTTGGTGTTCACAAGGAGAAATATATTTCGATCTTACACTAAATTAAACAAATTTTCTTTTTATTATATGCAAAGAAACGTTTTAAAAAGACATTAAACCTAATACTGAATGAAAAGCGCGCCAAATAATAATACAACGTGACGTCATTTACGACGTCACGTCATTAAGTTGGTACCAAGTTCTGTGCACGCTGGTATTTCACTGAAACAACGTTAGGGGCTTAAATTCAAAACAGTGAACTTATCAAAGTGGTAATTTCACTGTTTCAAACAGTGAAATTACCATTTTTATATCACTGATATATTTCTATAAACCACCGAAAAGCATGTAATAAAAATCCTTTTATCATACGATTCGTAAACGTCAACATTTCGTCATTAAATATTCCAATTCATATCTTCAAAAATGCTTTTCTGTTAAAGTTATAGGGTATTTAAGTTTGAGTGTCATCAAAATTTTAGTAACGTCATCAGCCGTTCACCTCTTTTAAATGATAACATCGACAGCCATTCATCAGCAAGAATGAATAACGCTGAAAGCCGTTCAAGGAAACAATTTTCAGCGCTTTTGTGCTACAGTAACTAGGAAAGAGTTAAACGTTTTTGTTCATTTAAAATATTACTTTATTCATGATACTTTCTAATAGACGTCATGCTTACGAAATCCATCTACTCTTCAATAATTTCTAAATTTTCCACCATAATAAATGATTTATTTTACAAAAAGTATGAGTATTAGTTCGTTCGTTCGTTCGTTCGTTAGTTAGTTAGTTAGTGTTAGTGTTAGTGTTAGTGTAAGAGTTCTCTTGACGGGCTTTTATTTGTTGTATCTTAGTTGAGAGACCTTTATGTCGATTTACCGCACTATATTTCAATATAAGAAAGGTAGCAAGATCTATAAATATGTTTCTGAAATGTTAAATTCAAAGTATGAATATATATAGGCAAATTTAACGCTTAAGACGAATATTCAGTCTTATAAATAAAGGCAACCATCAAGTGTTATTATAAATAATGGCATATAGTAGACATGTCCCATGCAGTGAATGGCTGTGTAACCCGAGATGTCTGCCATATAAAATGAGCGAGCGAGCGAGCTTCCATGCGGGCTTCTCATGATATTTTTTTCACAATTCAAAATCTTAATTTATCTAGTAACAAGAAAATTAATTAACAAATGTTTATAATATAATGAAATAAAAAAGTACAGACCAATGGAGCAATTATGTTTAACGCTCAACATTTAATTAAAATGGTGTTTCTCAAAGCAAGGGCTTCTTTAACAAATTTGGATTAATGAATTATTTATTTGTGCTATACAGTACTTGTGTTGTGTTCAACAATTGTAAAAACTATAAACTGGCGGGTTTCTGGCATATTTAATTTTCGAATATTTTTTCTTAACTCTGCATAACAACGGCATTAACAAATGAAATGTTCATATTCAACGTCCTTTCTACGGTCATTCGCGCTGTACCTCTGCTTTTGCATGGGGTGATGGTGTCTGCAAAAATGATAAGTGGTGTTCAAAGTGTCTGAGGTATGAACTGTCTGTATACGATTACTCTCCTGCGCATCGGTCGAATGTTCCACTATCGCTCACTTCTTAAGTAACGGGAGTGTATTCAGTAAGCTGCGAAGGGAGCGTAGTATACGATCAGAACTGGCTATCTTAACTAAAGTCATTATATTACAGACAAAAACTACATGGATGAATACACGATTTTAACTTGGGAGGACTTACATTGGGACACTTCAAAGAGCACCGAGGTGACTAAGTATGTACATGTATCGATACCGTGAGATTTCGTCCCGGGTAATCAATATTCCGGATACCAGAAGAAAGTGATTTCCTACCTGACATGAAGAGTATCTCGGATGTAAACAAAATATTGTTACATAAATTTGAAATCAGAACATTCGTTATGTAAAGTATGACAGTTAGATGTTTTCGAAGGTTCTATAGGTAGATCTTATTACTAATAGTTTATTTAACTTGAATGTGTTTGCAGATTTTTCTAAAACTCATTTCGTCTGATAGACAGGTAGGCCTACATCCGAATTTCTTACATCTGGCTTTCAAAACTTTATATGTTTATAATATCATATATATACTCAGTTCCTATGATATCACTGGTTCTATGATATCACGGTATTTACATTTTCTGTGACTGCGAGTAAAAACAACACATGTAGATGCATTTTTTTAAAACTAGATTCAGTAGATTGCTTAGCATGGTAGCAAGACACTTCACCCTCCAGACACTTCACCCCTCAAATTTTGAAGACACTTCACCCCTCAAGACACTTCACCCCCCAAAATCAGTAAGACACTTCACCCCTCATCCAATTTTTTCTAAAATAAGCCATAAAAATGCTTTTATATCATGTGTTTATTTTAATTGTTTTTAGTATAATTTGATTTATAATTTTTTAATTAAAGGACAATTTACAGACATTTCTAAGAGTAAATATTTGTTTAGTAAATAATTCAGAAACAAATAACACATGTTATTACGCGGAAAGTCCGAGGGCTGTAGCGCTCTTAGATAACATGTATGACGCGTATCAATTCAAATGAAATCAAATTAAAAGTAAATGAAATATTCAAAAAATATATATCCTATACCTAATGAGCTGTGAAAAAATCCTTAGTTAACTGGGAGCCGCCATTTTGAAATCCTTTTGAGCTAAATATAGATATCAGAGCACTTTTTATGAGCGTCTACATAATTCAGACCATTGCAAGCAGACGCATGCTAATACTTCCGGTGAATTAATGATGTACACAATCAGAATATAAACATAATTTCATTGATAAGAACTATAGTAATGATTTTAAATATAAAAAATTACTTTAACATATCCTTTTTGATAAATTAGCACATTGAAAAATAACATTAAAACAACAACCGTGATTAGAGACTAAAAAAATGGCGGACGGGATTTTCCAAACGCCGACACATGCGCAGTGGGCCCACTTTACTTTCGGTGATGTTCGGAATATTCCGAGCGCTCCGATGATAGGTTGAACACCACCAATTTATTCGTTTTGTTTACGGTACAAAATACCTGCAAGAAAGATCCTGGTTTACATGTACACTTAACATGTTATGCTAAAATCATAATTCATAAGAGCTTTCCGCGCCATAGGTAGCACCTAATTTCATATTACACATGTAATAATTTCTTTAAATCATTTACATATAACATGCAATAAAACATAACATTTTACTGGTTCTAAAAACCACATTCTTATAAATGTCCATAAATTCACCCACTTTCTCCAAGAACTCCTCAGTCCTTGACCATAAATTCGCATAATTCATGATCATCGTATTGCCCACTGTTATACATTATTAAGTGTTTATTGCATGTCACCTTGTTTATTCAACTTGTTGATTGGTTGTTTATTCAACAGTTATCTCATAATTGATTAAATAATTGGATTAAAAAGGTATAATTGTATGAAAATGAAATAAATGAATAAATAAATAATAGTGTATGTTACTTGTAAAATAAATAAATAAATAAATAATATTGTATGAAAAATAAATGAATAAATAATTATAATTGTTTGAAAATAACTAAATAAGTAAATAAATAATATAAATAAGTAAATAAATAATATGAATATATAAAAGAATATAAATGAATGAATGAATTATTTATTTATCCAATAATGTAATAAATAAAAAAGAACAATTTGTATTTCCTTATATACTTAAAAAATGTTGCTAACAAATTATTAAGTAAACTTACAGGTTCACATGCTATGTGTTGCCAGTTCAGTTTGTATTCAGTTTGTGTTCGATATATTATATCAAAGGAAAATTCACGAAAAAGGTTCACACACTTCAATAGAAGATATATGCTACAATTAGTTATATATCACTTTCACTTAAATTGAAATTAGTATAAAAGATATAAAAATAAAATAAAAAATAAAAAATTACTTACTAATAACTTTGTGATATGAGCCTTTTTTAGGGCAAAAACAACAGTATATATATCCATTGTCTTTGGTCTTTGGTCAATTACATGATAAAATAATAATAAAATATGTTAAAACAATAAACATACTCAATCACTATTGAATACATTTAACATTTTCTGCACAAAAAGTTGTTTAACACAAAATAAAAAATGGGGGGTGAAGTGTCTCAATCAAATTTCTTAAAATGAGGGGTGAACTGTCTGAGGGGTGAAGTGTCTGCAAAAAAGGGCCTAGGGTGAAGTGTCTGGGGGGTGAAGTGTCTGTAAACCCTTAGCATCTGTCAATAAATTTAATTTAGTGAATACGGTAAGAAAACTTTTTTCTATAAAATCTTCATATTTGTCAACTATTTCCCTTAATTCTTTTTACACAGTCAATTAAATTATGTTATAGTCCCATATATAGACATATAGTAGTACCCATATTTTTCATTTCAAATGTGTCACGGTTCAGAACTGTTCACTATGTAGGGGAGAAGATGTGTAAGAGGCCAAATTGCTCAGTGGGTAGAGCCGCAGAACGGTATTCTGAGGGTCCCGGGTTCGAGTCCCGGTCAGACTGCACATTTTTCTCACCCTGTGACATTTGGCGCCCAACGAGGGATTATAGCTCAGAGTTTAATTTACATTGCTCTGTAACTCTGTGAAATTCAAGGACGAATTTCAATATAGCAGGGGATATCAAATCAAGCAGATGCATGGACTGGTCCTATAAATATGAAGTAGCTTTGTGATATTTTTGCTTCTGGGCAAAGCAACAGGCTTGACCGACATAAACTATAATGAGACAAAATCTAAAGTGTCAGTCAGCAATATTTAGAAAAAGTTTAAATTTTAAATCGGTTTCACCTGTTCGTTGTCAAAAAGGTGACATTGTAAATGTTGGGGGATTTCTTCCTTCTGTTAAAGGGTTTTCCATTAATACCACCTTATAAGTGGACGATGTGATGAAAATCTGTTTAGTTATCAGAATTTTTACTATCTTACTATATTAAATAATTTCATGTCTTTTATGAGGAAAATATCATGCATACAAGCAAACCATTGCATGTGAATGTGTTGGAGTAATGGTACAGAGTAATATAGATAAGAGTAATAAAGATAACAGCGTTTAGTCTATGCTCTATTGACTGAATTACATCTATTTACCTCTGGGAAAATGTTCTCTTCAACATTTATAAATGAAAAATAGGGCTGATATAACAACAATTTTAGTTATAATGGGTTATATGTTATGTACCATTTCTGCTCAGTAGCTTTAAAATCATTTGACCCATTGCCTTCAAACTTCAATAACTCAGTAAGTAGATAAATAATTAACCCATTGCTTCTTACATCATGGGATGATTGAAAATTGTGTGGTCTTCATAGTCTTTTTCGGTTAATATAACTTTGGACCCCTAAAATTTAGGCCTGGACCCCGACTTTTCTAGTCTGTGCATCCACTGGACCCCTAAAATATCAAGAGACAATTGACTTTTAGTAGAAGCCAATTACTTCCGCAGCAGCCATTGACCTCCCAAAGCAACTAGTGACTTCAATTGAAAGCCAGTAATGTGATTTTCATAACAACCACTGATTTTCTTAACAATTTGTTATTTCCATAGTTACCATTGATTTTCATAGTATTCATTGCCTTTCCTGGACACCATTGAAGCAACGATTGACTTGCCATAGCAACCAGCGACTTCCATAGCAACAATTGACTTTATTGCAACCAGTGATTTCCAAAGCAAATATTGATATGAACTATATGATATCAGATCTAGATTTACTTCTTTTATCTGCTTTTCAATCATAGTAAATGATTATGTGTTCCTTGTCATATTGTCAGGTAAGCTATATAAGGGCCAGCATGGCCCTCTTCTTTAAATACATACATTGATTTCTTCTTGATTTTAGACAGTTTTATGACACATATTCAACACAAATTGTTTTCTTATCAAAGATAAAATTCTTTTAAAGATAAAAATGATTATTTTCAGCCAGGCACCAAAAATGTCAGATCAAATAAGAAAATGTTCAGACGGAGCTGTGTGGGGCATGCTTATAGCTGATGCACTATCTATGCCTGTACATTGGTATTACAATCCTCAAGACATATATACAGGCTATGGCTCCTGGTTGACTGGTTATGTGGCGCCAAATAAGAGACACCCATCAAGTATCTTGTCTCTTTCATCTGTAGGTTAGTGAATTGAATTCTTGTTTATAAATAGGTTTTAAACACTCAAAGGTAACTAAGATCTTTTTATAATATGGTGCTTTTCAAGCTGTTCAAATATTTGGTTTGGAGAAAGGGTCATGATTAGTTTATGACCCTTGTTAATTTTGAGGTCCCGAAGTCAAAGTACAGTCTTAAAAAACTGCTTAAATTTGAGTCCCTTTCTTAAAAGGTGCCTTAAAATGAAAAAAGGTGCTTAAAAGTCCATGAATTATATTACTCTCTTGAAAAGTACTTATATTTGTTGCAAATAACGCTTGAAAATTATTGAACAACAAAAGTGTCGGTAAAAATCGACAAATAAAACATGATACAATTTAGTATCAACAGCAACAGTAAGGGAATGAAATGCAGTTGATTTGAACTAATTTGGGTATGAATAAACCTTTTTTGTGCTATTGTTGTTTTTCTATAGAAACCGTAAAATGGTGACCAGAAAATGTGTATTTTATCATTGGTTAAATTTCAAGGAAACTTTACAGAAGTGATCAGTACTTTAATTTGAAACCCTTGTTTTGCATATTGTCGGCACATTCCCCTTTGCTGCATAAATGTTCGCTAGAGTTATAGACCTTTTTGCAATATGATTTTTCCATAGTAACAGATGTTGCCTTTCGTGCATGCGAATTTTGTGTAGGGCAAAAATGAATTTATGAAAGACTACATTTTATCATAAAAGGCTTTAATAGACGTGTATATCAAGTTTTGTCACCCAAAAAAGTAATTTTGAGATGACTTAAAGCGGTACATTTTTTAAAACATGATTTGATATTTATAACAGAGATAGGAAAGTATGCAGGAATAATAATTCAATGATAAAAACGTGCATACAAAAGTCCTTTATTAAGGTATCATTAGACGACTTTTTCACCAGTAATTGTCAGGTCCACGATCATAAGGGGGAATTCTTTAACAATCATCTTTTCCTTGCCTTTTTATGGCAATCTTAAAAATAGCCACAAAGCTATAAAGGTATCTTTTGTGTTTTTGTTAAAGGCTGTTTTATATAATTTTCTACTTTTTACCTTAAACTAACTTGGAATTGTCTGTGAACTTCTACTACATTTCTATGTAGAGTTTTGCCCTATAGATTGAGCATGCACGAGGAAACACTATTTCCGGTCGCTTTTTCATAGCAATGGACCACATCATAAAAAGGTCTATAGATAGAAAAATCTTGACCATCTTTCATAGGTCAAACTGCTGACAGGAATTTAATGAAACTTCACAGGAGTTTCTTCAGTACCAATATTAGTTGTGCATTGCCGGCACGTTTGTTTCTCTTTGCTGCACAAAATGACAGCCAAAGCTTAAAAAATGTTGTCTGGCTTCCACAGGTCAAACTGCTGGTGGGATTAACATGCGGCTGTTCCATTCATAGAGTAGATATGTGGGAAACATGTTTTTGGGACAAAAACCCTTTCTAGTTTAAGTAATGATATTTATATTTCAGCTTTTGAATGTCAGAGATGTGTTTCTGTTATTAACCAGGTTTTCAACGAAAACCGGGTTATTGTAATGCCGAAGTCGGCGGGCGGGCGTCAACTTTTGGTTTCCGCTCAATAACTTTAGTTTGCTTTGGCCTATTGACACCAAACTTGGTGTATGGATAGCTTATATCAAGAGGCAGCTTGGGATTGCTACCCAGGTGTCTGTGATCAAGGTCAAGGTCACTGTTACTAAAAATAGAAATTCAGTTTCCGCTCAATAACTTGAGTTTGCTTTGACCTATTGACACCAAACTTGGTGTATGGATAGCTTATATCAAGAGGCAGCTTGGGATTGCTACCCAGGTGTCTGTGATCAAGGTCAAGGTCACTGTTACTAAAAATAGAAATTCAGTTTCCGCTCAATAACTTGAGTTTGCTTTGGCCTATTGACACCAAACTTGGTGTATGGATAGCTTATATCAAGAGGCAGCTTGGGATTGCTACCCAGGTGTCTGTGATCAAGGTCAAGGTCACTGTTACTAAAAATAGAAATTCAGTTTCCGCTCAATAACTTGAGTTTGCTTTGGCCTATTGACACCAAACTTGGTGTATGGATAGCTTATATCAAGAGGCAGCTTGGGATTGCTATCCAGGTGTCTGTGATCAAGGTCAAGGTCACTGTTACTAAAAATAGAAATTCAGTTTCCGCTCAATAACTTGAGTTTGCTTTGGCCTATTGACACCAAACTTGGTGTATGGATAGCTTATATCAAGAGGCAGCTTGGGATTGCTACCCAGGTGTCTGTTATCAAGGTCAAGGTCACTGTTACTAAAAATAGAAATTCAGTTTCTGCTCAATAACTTGAGTTTGCTTTGGCCTATTGACACCAAACTTGATGAATGGGTAGCTTATATCAAGAGGCAGCTTGGGATTGCTACCCAGGTGTCTGTGATCAAGGTTAATGTATTTAGTTTTCATGTTATAACTTGAGTTTGCTTTGACCTTTTGACACCAAACTTGCTGAGTGGCAGCTTTGGATTGCTACTTAGATATCTGGGAGCAAGTTCAAGGTCATTTGCTTACAATAGAATTTTCAGCTTCTACCCAATAACTTCAGTGCACTTTGACCTATTGATTGCTGTCACATAAAAACTTGGCCGTTGAAAACCTGGTTTTCGTCGCATTGCGGCGCTTCTTGTTACATTAATGATAATGTGTAACTGTACATTTACATTTATGTAGAAGGGAATTATAAATGTGCAGGTTTGTACACATACAAATAATTCCTGGTATTTCTAATTACAGATGGATCTGGCAGGACTGGGTGGCACAGTAAATCCAAACAAATTATAGGGAGTGTTATATTACACGATAAATTAAAATATTGGCAAGGTGACAGATCAACACATTATCATCAAGGTAGGACTTTGATATTTCTAACCCAGCTGAGACTATATATTAAATGGATTTGTTCTGCTTTAAATGTGAACCTTACTTTAGTTGTAATGGGATTTTTTTGTTAAAATTGTCCAACACCCAAACCTGAACCTCCAAAGTCAAGGTCACACTTAAGGTCAAAGCTTAACATGGCCATTTTTGTGTCCAATTCACAAGTTTTCCATTCATCAAAGGATTAAAATAAGTTTGCACAAATGTTCACAATAATAACAAAATGAGTCATTGGAAACACCTTGATCCATAACACCAAGGTCAATCTCATACTTAGCGTCAAAACTAAACATGGTATTATTTTCCTTGTCCAGAGACATCATTCCTCAATCTTGAGAAATAATACAATTGTGTGCTTCTTGTAGAATTTCCTTTAGACGGGCACATTTTAAATTGTAACAAAATCTTGTTGTCACTAAAATGGTTGAGAAACTCTAAAAAAACAATGTTGTGAACTAAAGTCAGTAAAATTTATTTATCCGAACTTTTTCTAGATTATAAAAGTCTCCAGTGGCATAATCTAAATAAATTGTACAACATTTGATTTACTTGAAATTATTTATACAAGATGGAATGAATTATAATGATTTAGAACCACTAAACTTTGATTATATATTATAACCACAATTATAGCTCAACAAAACAATTTAGAGTGTTGCTTATGCATTCATCTAACTAGTGCCTTAAAGGGACTCCACTGAGGTTTAAAAACCTAAAAACATAACATTTGCATTTCTTACTTAAATAAGCTGGGGCACTTTAAAAAGAAATATATGCAAAGATAGTTAAGAAATATACTTTGAAATAAATTGAAATCGTATATTTATGCTTTTCTTAGCGCAATTTGAGTGAAAAGCGTTTAGAAATTTTGCACAAAGGTTAGTGGTCTAAACCTACATCAAATGGTACATTTATCTGGAAAAAATATTTTCAGTCCCATCATGTCAAAAAACCTCAGTGGAGTCTCTTTAATCTTTAGCTTCATATATTTTAATATTGATAATTATAAACTATATTTTGATATTAAAATATTGAATGATAATACAGGTATGAGAGCTGGAGACAACACACTCAATTCTCTAACAGCTCTCAATATACTCAACACTTTACAACAAGTTGATCCAAATCTTACTAAGTCAAGCAGGAATGTAAGAGGTCTGGTTTTAGAAGAGTATGTGAAATTTATGACCACCCCAGGAACACATAATGACACATATGCAGAATCATTTCACAGATCATTTTTCAAGGACTGGGCATCTGAGGAGAAAAAACTAGTTACTGCAGAGGAGCTTTTAGAATTCACAGACAAAAGGTATTTCAAGCATAAGTAATTTGCATCATTGAAATTATTTCTCCTAATTATTGATAACTGAATTCTAATTTAATAAGACCTACATTTTATTTCTTCTATTAACCTTTAAAAGAACGAAAAGAAAGCACAAGGCATAATTTTCTGATTCAAAAAAATAATTTTTTTTATCCAGACCATGAAAAAAAAATTTGAGTAGGGGCAAATTTTGTGAGTCGGTCGCGTTACTGCAAACAAACATTTTTTTAAGGATGGCCTCACCAACAGATTTTTAGTGAAAATTTCATCAGATTTAACTGTATTTGCCTTGTTGAAATTTTGTCATACAAATAATCCAGTCATATAAAGAGAAGGGTCATTTTGAAGACATGTAAGTGCATGTTCTTGTGACATGTGATAATTAAAATAAGAAGAAAACAAACAGAAATGGTAAATATTATATGGTCCTTGAAAGATTTAAAAGTAAGAAATACAGTGATATGAGTAACAGTATATTTACAAAGTTAAGCATTATTTTTGCAATATTTAAAGGTACCAACAAAAGTCAAAAGGTCCTGGGGACTCACAGTTGGTTGTTATAGGTGCAATGTCTCCAGCACTTCCCTGGATCATAAGAAATGCCCACAGATCAGAAGATGAATGTGCAAGAGAAACAATTGACTTTGTGAAATGTACTCATCCTGTACCAGCAATTATACCATTTGTTGATCTCTATGCTAGACTATTACATGGCGTGATTAATGGAAAAGATTTGAAGCAAGAGGTTTTAAGGGTGCTGAGTCATTCGGAGCTAGGAGGACCTCGGAAGAGAGAAATGGTAGTCTCTCTAATTGAAAGAGCAGAAAGGTATTGTTATTAGTAAGTAGTGATATGCATTACTCCTTTCCATCTGTTACATTACAGGTGTCAAGATTGCTATTGAAGTGACTGGTTGATATACATATAAGGAAAATCCATGACCCCCCTGGGCGGAGCCCATTTAGACTTTGTAGAAGTTAACAATATAATGTTGCATACCAAATATCTAAGCTCTAAGTCTTGTTAGCTTTTACTATATAGATGTAAGGAGATTCCTTGACCATCAGGGCGGGATCAATTTTAATCCAAGGGTTCAACATTGTGGGCCACTGAAATATTGTTCAAATAATGGTCCTAGTGTCAAAATAAGCCTAGCCTTGGGGGTCATATGTATTCTTTATATATGTATACATAAAACAGGAAAAAACAAATACAGAAACAGAGAAAGCTAGAGCTAAGATATTTGGCATATAATATTATCTGGTGGACCTTTATCAAAGTTGTTCAAATTTCGCATCTAGTTTCAAAATTTGCCCAGTCGCATGGGGGTCATAGGTTTTGCTTACATGTGTATAGTAAAAACTTAGAAAACTTTTTCTCTGAAATTAAAAAGGCCCGAGGTAAGATATTTGACATGAAAAATTGTGTAGTGGACCTCCATCAAGTTTGTTTTAATTATGACTATGGGGTTAAAATTGGCCATGTCCAGGTTGTAGGTGGGGGTGGAGAGGTTTTCATTATGTACATGTAGGAAAATATTATAAGAAAATTATCTTATGAAGCTACAAAGGCTAGAGCTTAGATGTTTGGCATGGAACATTGTGGACCTCTACAAAGATTCTTAAAATTATGGCTGTTTGGTCAAAAGCCCGTCCCGGGGTCATGAGTATTTTTATATACATTCAACAAAAACTAAAAACATGTTTTTTGAAACAGATAAAGATAGAGCTTAGATATTTGACATGAAACATTGTCTGGTGGACCTGTATCAAGATTGTTTGAGTTAAAGCCTTGGGGTCAAAAATGGCCTTGCCCCAGGAGACTCAGTGACCTGCTGTTTTGTTATTTGATATACAGCTATGACATTTTGAACATGTGCACAGTTTGAGGTGTAAAATAGAAATCTGATATCAAATGACCTAAATAATGACCTAGTAACTAACATTCCTGTTTTGATGTACAGCTATGAAATTAGACCATGTTTATAGAAAAAAATAAAAAATATATTTTGCATTTTAACCAACATTGTTCCAATTTTTCAAATAAACACTAGCTATTCACTGCTTTTACACAAATAATAGTTTGTCCTCATGTGAGTGCTTTATTTAATGCCCCCATGTTTACAAATGTCTTCTCATCTGAAACCACGGAGTCTAATTTGATAAAATATCTCTGGGGTGTTCCTAGCATTAAGCTCTATTAAAATTGTTCAAATGGTTCTGCTCCATCAGAGTGGCTAAAATAGGTTTTAAAAATGAAAGCTTTAAAAATCTTCATCTTTTAAAGTGCAAAAATGTTCAAATTATAGCCCTGGGGTCAAAGTTGACCCAGTTTCATAGCTTTCCATAGCACTCAGTGTTTTTCCATAGCAACCATTAACTTTCTACAGCTACCATTGACTTTCCAAAGTAATCATTGACTTCGAAAGCAACCAGTGATTCCCATAGCAACCAGTACCTCCAATAGCAACCATTTACCTCCCATAGCAACCATATACTTCAATAAAAACAATTGACTTTCCATAGCAACCAATGACTTTCTATAGCAACCTCTGACTTTCCCAACCATTGACTTGCATAGCAACCAGTGACTTTCCCTTGCAACCTTTGACTTCCACAGCAACCAGTGACTTCCCATAGCAACCAGTGACTTCTTTAGTAACCAGTGACTTCTCGTAACAACCAGTCACTTTCCTAAGTAACCATTGACTTTCCATAGCTACCATAGCCTGCCATAGCAACAGTAGACTTTCCATTACAACAATTGTATTTCATAGCAATTTTTGCCTTTCCACAGCAACCATTGACTTTCAATAGCAAACAATAAATTTCCATAGCAACCAGTTGATTCCTTAGCAAAACTTGACTTTTTTCATAGCAACCAGGTACTTCCATAGCAAACATCGAGTTTCCGGGAATTTACCATTGGAACGATTGAATCTACTATTGACTATCATAGCAACCACTGGCTTCCACAGAAACTGTTTGAATAGCAACCATTGACTTCTAAAGTTACTTTTTGATTTCCCTTAGCAATAGCAATCAGTAAAACCTTTACATAAGCACTATGCAGATATGAAGATGAAGATATGAAGATGCAGATATGAACTTTTTACTGATACCAGTTTAAGCCTTTCATTTATAAGTAACAAGATTACTTGTTCCTTGTATAATCAGGCGAGAGATATAAGGGCAATCATGGCTCTCTTGTTTTGAAATAATTGGTTTTGGAAGCATAACTTTTGAAGAATTTCAATGATTGTGTTTATATTTGGCATGGAAGTATGTTGTATGTTGTATCAAAACACAGGTTAAGTTTGATTTTTCTCTGTAATCAATTTATTATTAAGAAGAATATGCCCCTTCATATGCAAACGATCTATTACAAATATGCTTTTACCTTAAAAGAAATTGGACTGTATTTTTTCACACCTAATGGAAAAATCATTTGTGCTATTTACATTAAATTTTCTATCTATCTTGGAGGCATATTTTCGTGCATGATACCTTCTTTAAAACTTGCCATGGGGGTATGTTGCCCCACCTCAGTGGAGTTCTTGTTGTTTATGGTCATTAAGTTCAATGTTAATGAAGATAATTCATTGAAACTTTCAACGTGGATGCACCTTGATGAGTTTAACCTGCCACACTTACATTCAGGCCAAAAGGTCAAATGTCAAGGACACAAGGGCCTGTAAACAGAAAACATTAAACAGTCATTAAATTAATGGGCATTGACCAAGGAGCTTGAAACATGTTATTTATTTGTACCTAGAGGCTCTTGTTTGTATCCAGACATAAATGAATAATACTTTTAAGTTAGAAAAAATACACAAAAAGATATTCACAGCTGGTCTACAAGTCTTACATTTTATGTACCTAATAATTATTGCTTCGATTGAAAGACTTGATATGTTCAAACATTGTTAATTTTTGTTATTAGGCTCTTCATATTAAAATGGGGCAAAAAAGGGGGCAATTTAAAATTGGCGATTGATATAATTCATAAAGATAATTTTCAAGTATATACAGTCGTATATGATATTTTGTATTATGTTAGATTTGTTATATAATTTGTATTTAATACCTTATCTTTATAGACATCCAAAAGGGTCTGAGGAAAGGCTTAGGGCTTATCAAACAGCTACACAGACGTTAGGGTCAGCGTGCTATGTAGAAGGTGCTATGAGCTCAATGCTGTTTTTAGCATATGAATTTGCAGAAGATTTTAGAGGAGGTGTTCTTAGTAATGCAAATTGTGGAGGTTAGTGATTTTGGCTATTTAAAGACACTAGTAAAGGTGTGTCATACAACTTTCTATCTCATTAACTTAGAAGGTAATCATTTTAGGTTGCTTTCCAGAACTGACATGTCTTACATGGATCTTCTCTTAATTTAACCTTTATGGACTTGACAACTTTAACCTAATGTGGTTTTCTTTCGAAACTTTAACACAATGTTTAGGATCATCATAATGTTAACTTTCAAACCCATTATATTTAAATGAATTTATGACACCCCGTAAAATGGAGGGGGAGGGACCCTTTGTCCATGTGTGTGTAACTGTGTGTGTACTTTGTTTTCAGGCCATAACTTTTGCATGCATGATGGGATTTCAAAGTAAATTAATACACATGACCACCATAGGTTGAAAAATTGTCATATGCAAGAACGAGGTCCACGCTCAAAAGTCAAGGTCAAAGATTGGCATTGAATTTTTCATAAATATTGTCTGAAGTTCTGTTAGAGTTTGTGTATAGACCATAAAGAGAATACCTGTCGTGTTCCAGAACAATGTAGAGGTATTGTGTATGCTGAAGACCCAGGTTTCTAGCTCAAAGGTCAAGGTTACAACAAGAGATTGAACTCAGAGTTTTGTCATTTAGTTCATGTGAAGCTGAATTTTGTATCATGATGGGATTTCAAAAGAAAATGGTACAAAAAGTGTTGCATGCAAGAAGCACACTTAGAGCGCACAAGCTCATACTTTGAGGTCAAAGGTCAAATCGTTTTGGTTTACAACTTGATCATTAATTGATGGATTGTCCAAATATTTGACATATGTCTTCACCACTGTCAGGATATGTGTCACATACAAGAATCATATCTTCAAGTTCAAGGTCATTTTGGAGATCAAACCCACTTCAGTGGTGGTGAAATATAGGGATCATTTCTCTGTCATCTGTCTGTCAGCACAACCGATTAAGGATAGGGGGCCATCTAACTGTAAACAGAACAAAAGAGAATAATAGCCCTGCCTCAGGGTGCCATTGATTTTCCTTATATATACTTGTATATAGTTAAAACTTAAAAATCTTCTTGTGAAAATCCAAAAGAACTAGAGCTTAGATATTTAGCAGAAAACATCTTCTAGTGGATGTCTACAAAGTTTGTTCAAATGAAAGCCAAAGGGTCAAAATTGGCCCAGTCAGAGGGGTCATTTACCTTAAATACATATAGTAAAGATTGTGAAGCTTGTCTGGACTACTTTGCAAAAACTGGTGCAATTTCATTCAAACTCAAGAGGAATGATCAGTACCAAGTCTAGTTGTGCATGCATATCATCGGCTTTTAATGGTTCAGAGTTATTGCCTTTTAATTATTTTTATTGTCCATCAAGGTCAAATTATTGAAATTTGCTTAAATTGTCCTAACTTTGATTCATTCTTGGACAAAAGAACATGTATGACAACATATCAGATATGATGATTAATTCAGATGTGACCTTATCCTTTTATTGACCATGACAGTGAAGGTCATATATCATATATATGATATTTGAATTATATTTATTTTCTAGGAGTATTCTTTACTACAATATTTTTCCTCCAATATGTTTGTCTTAAGTAATATGAAAAAGTCAAATGTGGCCCCGCTTCTTTGTCATAGAATTCTTAATAGATGACAATTTTTTGAGCAATTTTATGGTCAGGTATGTAAATGCCAAACTGCAAATTTGTATTGAAAATAAAGTTAAAATAAACATTTGTATATATTTGACTTTTTACTTCCAGGAGAAAATTGTCATCGTGGGGCTGCATTAGGGGCATTGCTAGGGGCCAATGCAATAAACAAAGGCAAAGATATACCTCAGAATCTTAAGGAAGGATTACAAGCCAAAGAAACTGTGAAAATTCTTCTGGAACAAATGAAGGAGTCTAACAATAAGCAATCAGTCAGTTGATAAAGTGAAAGAAATTTCAACAAAATTGTGGTTGATATATTGTTGAAACATGTTGGTGTTGAGTGTATATTGATTATTTACAACATATTTCCCATATCTCGAAGTGTCAGACTGAACTTACAAAGTTGTACAAAAGTGTAATAGTCTATGCATCAGAATTTTAACAAATTACCAATAGTTGTTTTGACTTTAAGAATTGATCTCTATAATATTCTTCATGTTTAAGGAATGTCACTGTTTCATCAACATTGATAGGTCTACTCTGAACTTTCATTTATATAACAATAGATTTCACCACAAAACATTGACATGTGCTCTTTTGTTAATAAATTTGTTGTTGTGAAATTTCTTATTTTAATCGACTAATTTGATATTTTCATGTAGAGATCTATGCATTGGCCCAGTAGGTCAGAGAAGATATTGAGCCATGCCACGACAAAACCAACATAGTGTGTTTGCGACCAGCATGGATCCAGACCAGCCTGCATAGTCTGATCAGGATCCATGCTGTTCGCTATCAGTTTCTCTACTTGTTATACGGTTTGTAAGCGAACAGCATGGATTATGATCATGTTGGTTTTGTCATGACGCGGCTCAATTATCTTTTGAAGAAAGAGATGCACATTGTTTTGAAGAAAGAGATACGCAATGGAATATGAGCTCACTTTGGCCATTTATACCAGGTGAGTTAATAATGGACAGTACATAAATGTTGGGTTACAGTTTAAACACATCTTAAGGAAAATAAGATGTTGATTATAGCAATTTTGTTTTCTGGAAAATTAACCACAGGACCAGATTTTGACTGTTAAAAATACTTAGCTTGTACCCACTTCCTTTTTAGCTGGTCTTTTCTGAATAAAAATGTTCAAGCCATTATTAAAGTCTTGTTGTGGTTGACGTTGCTGTCGTTATTGCATTCTGAAAAACCGATGCTGATGCCCTTGCCATCCAAAAATTTAAACGTTGGTTACTTTATTAGCTTGACTTTTTCGAAAGAAAATTCGAGCTATTGCTACAGTCATGTCATCCATTGCTGTTTCTGTTGCCATATGAAAACATTTAACATTGGCCATTATTATATATATATTTTTGTGATGGATTGTCTGTATATTTAAACATTACAACTATTTGGACAAGACCTTCAAGTAGACCAGACTGAACTTGACCTTGCCTCACAAATGACCTTCACTTTCTAGGTCAAATGTTTGAATTTGGCTTCATATTTTCAAAGTATGGATCAAATTTGTCCATTAATAACAAAGTAAGGACAATTATAGCAAAAGTTAATATGACAGATAAGGTCACATTAAGGTTAAGGTCAATTAATGTGTGGTTTACCTCGTACAGACAGATGGGAGGGATGGACAGATGGTTCCATTACTATATGTCTGGGGGCATAAAAACTGTGAAATTTCTATAATTTGACCTTCAATATTAAGGACATTTTTGAGTCAAGGTCAAAATGAGTTTGATCTTTTTTTAAAAATTGTCCTTTAGGCAGTTGCGCTCCAGTATAATGACTTTCAATTCATAAATAACCACGCTTTAGCACATATTAGCAAAAAATGAAGCCAAATGCCATAATTTGTTTTTGAAAAAGCAACTCCAATGCCTTGCGAACATGGAGATGTTAGAAATTCAAGTATGACCTTTATAAGTAAATGCCCTTAACATACAAGGTCAAATATGAAATTTCAATTAGTTCTGTACAGAAAAATATGTTTTTCGAAAAGCTTTTACAACAAGGTTTCCCCTCTGAAATGTTTATCTATGGAAATAAGTCAACAGTGACCTGCACTTGATGGTGGCTCTTTTCATCAATTTTGCATAATGATGTGTGGAGTGTAATATTCAGGTTGCTACAACCAAGGTCTAGGTCACACGTAGAGTACAAATGTTAAAAGTCAACAATTAATGTCCTCTTCATAACTTTTTAACTACTGAAATTTTGTAATGATATTGGCACAAATGATCACCATCATCACCTACAGAGGGCAACAACCAGGTGGCTACCCCCAAGGTCAAGGTTATAACATATCCAGCAGTCTTGTAATTCTCACCTGAATGATTTGTAAAACATGAAAACTATAACAAATAATACACTAGAGTCACAATCGAAATATAATTATTATAAGTTAAAACAGGACATATCACTAAAGCCCATGGCCTAAAGCATGATTCAACCAAATATGTAAGAAACTTCTCAATATATGAAGTCTAAAATTACCCATGGTTACCAAGAGCTTGACCTAAAAGTTCAAGCCAGACAAGATTCTTCTATTTTAGCTTTGGCAACCATATTGTGCAGTGAAGCAGAATATACCGGCAATATGTACAACTTTGTGTTTTTGTCAGCACAATAGGATGTGCCTGTGATATACACAATGGTTAGTGATATGCACAAGATTTTTTACTGATTAATCCTGTGGAGTTTTGTCGGAATCTCTCTAACAGTTTGACCTGAGAAAGTGGGACAACTTTTCTAGTTTAAGCTCTAGCTGCTATTTTGTGCAGCAAAGCGTAACATAACAGCAATATGCAATGAAGGTCACTGTACAGCAGTCAATGAGGGCCTTAACGTACAGTTACTGAAAAGGAAGTAGGGCTGATTAGTTCTGTTGGTGCAAAGACAAGGCCTACCTTTCATGCTGTCACTTTGTGCCAGGGTCACGAATTGCTGTAAAATAACATTTTAATTTTCAATAGTCATAGCCTTTCTGGTCTATTTCTACAACAGTAGTATTTAAAATGGACAAGCAATTTTGTTTAAAGCGAGCTCTCTGTATTCTTGCCTTTGTACTCATAGCATAAAGATAGCATAAAAAGTCTTCAACAGTTCAACTATCAGATTGTTCAATTTTTGCCAAAAATCTGAATAAATAAATCTTTAAATAGCGCGTAAGCATCGTTATTATGAACTCATTGTATGATGAGTAAGATTTACAAAGGTTTCAAAATAACTGACTCCTATTGATAGATCCCTACTCTGACCTTTTATTTGAATAACAATAGATTTAAACATTGACATGTGCTCTTTTGTTATCAAATGTGAAATGGTGAAATTCTTATTGTACCCACTAATCTGATAATTAGAACTAGACAGCTCAGGGATCTATGCATTGTCATCTACTGTTGAACTTTTTTAGTTTTTATGGCCCAACCTATTTGTAAATGTTTCTGTGTTTGTACCTATATCAATTATATGCAGGAATGCATACAATAAACTATCATTACTTTAAAGACAAGCATTCAAGTAACTGTTTAGAATTGCCACAAAGTTGTTTGGTTATTTGTATTGTTTTAAACAGCCACACTGAAAAGATACACTTTGTTACCAAAAGCAACAATGATTTTTGGAAACAGATAATATTCATGGGAGAGACACAACTGGCTAAGAATAAAAAAGAGATTTTACTGTTGACTAAAACTTATTATATCAACTAAAGTTAATCAAATAAAAGGGCAATCCATGAAAGAAATGTATATAAAATCAACAAAAACAGAAAATCAAGAGATTTTATTGTTTTCTTGTGTAAAGAAAGAGGTATACAGTTATAATAAGTGGGCATTGTTGATGATGGCCCTTAATCGCTCACCAGGTGATGAAGTTTACATAGACAAGATTTAATTATCAGGATATTCATATTTATTAAGTTTATCAAAAGCAACCCAGGATAGAGATCTATGCCGAAATTTATATTTATCTTTTAGCTCTGGTGGCTATTTTGTTTCTCAGACAAGAACCATATGAGCACTCTTTATAAAGGACCTTTCAAAAAATCATTCCTGTAAAGTTTTATACTTACTGGCCAAGGGAAATAAGGAGGATCTGTTGGGTAAGTAAAAATGTTATGAGACAACAGTACATGCCGGACAATGAGTGATCTCAATAGCTCACCTTGAGCATGTAGTGCTCTGGTGAGCAAAAAAACCAGATCAATACAATATTTAAATATCTAAATATGAATACATCAACATCAAAAACAAATTACATCAATAAATCTATTCATTATCCTGTAAAATATATTATGTACACATCAGATTTGTCAGTAACTTATATAACATTTTGTGATTCAAAATCTTAAATCATGCTTAAATCAAAATATGTTTATGATCGTTAACTTCTGCAGGAAAAGTTTAGTTAAAAATATAAATAGAAAAGCTGTCTACAGCCTAAATTGCCACATTAAAAATAAAAATTTATTTAAGATACCTTAATTATATAAAATGTATATCTATTATGTTCAAAATAATACCTATATATACAATGTATTAGTTAGATTGCAATATCTCATTCCTAGCTTTATCATCCAGACATCATTTTATATATCTTATATTCAAGATTCAAGTAACAGTTTAAATGGTTTGTGTGATTTATGACTGATTCTTCAGTATATATTACTTTTTTTTCTACTACACATATATTGAATTATTTTGGTAACTATATCTGGATTGCAATGTGCTAATTACTTTCTTTGTTCACTTAACAATAATTTACTTTTACATTTTCAAAATTTTCATGAAAATTAACAAGAATCTAAATGAATGCTGCTTTAAGTAACAGTGACTTTGACCTTAGCTGACCAGAAACAATCCCAAAATGAGGCTTCCACATATTAAGCTTACTATTTACGAAGTATGATCAAAATATCTTGCTCCAAACTCTTTAGTCCAGAAACCATTTTTATTAACCTTTATGGCGCAGGGTAAATGCTACTACTGACTGTAAATATGTCCATTTAATGAAATCAATAGCTAATAATTTTAATTCTGCAGAAACATTGTTCAATTTAAAATTCTCTTTGCCAGTACAGTCAATACTCCTAATATAGACCTTGCTTATTTTTAAGACTCATCAACTTCGATCAATGCATGTTTCCTCCCTTTTCTACCTTAATGTGCAGAAAAATTTTCTTGCATTTTATTATTAGGAGCATAGCAGAATGAAGTTCAGTACTTGAGTACTCCTTCATTTTTTCCATCATAACAAGTTAGCCTGTCGATTTCAAGTGCTCACAAATCAACACCGTCCCATGTACTTTCGTTTTATTTAAATTAAAGAATTTGACTATAATTAGGCGCAGAAAAATTAAATTAAAAATAATCAAATTACATCATATTTATTACAAACGTTATTATAATTATTGCAATAGCAAGTTTAAATACGGATATGAACAGTTTAATTTCTCTAATTCTTGTCTTGAAAAAAATATAGACTGGATCTCGGCGGTCAACAAAGTTTAAAAGGGGTTAAAATCTAGTCCCTATGTTTAATTCCAAATAGCAAATACGCCTATGTATGTTTCAAAATAGTTACTTCCGCTACAAACTGTTACTGAATATCATAAAAGCTGGATGGCATAAGCAACACATGTGCGCGTGTCAACCATTGATCGCCTATCATTTTCGCACCTCTGCAAGGATGTTTTGATTACATTTAACAGGTAATTAATGAAGATACATGCATATCTCCGAAAATTGGACACATCAATCTTTCTTAATGGTAAAAAATATAAATTATATATTCTTTCCGAGTAATCAAATATCAATTTTGTTAACCGATATTTGGACGTTCGATCGAGTACTCGGTTAACTGGTTACTCGTTGCCATCCCTAATTTTTATCTCTAATTATCAGCATTTAGCAGTGAAGTTTCAAGTCTTGCACTCCTTTTTATTATTATCTTGAACAAAGCTTAGACAGCTGTCCCATTGAGGTGCTGCAAAAACACCATGTAAACAATTTTGACAGTTGTTAATTCTCAAGTCTAAAGACTTAATTTTGCATAATTATGCCTAATTAAAAATGGTAAATACCTTGGCAAAAAAGCAACAAAATAAACATTCACTTATGTTTACTTACAAATAATATATTCATAAATATATTTATAAATGTTGTAAATTGATGGATTATAAACATTTGTAATTTCTCTAAAAATTCCTTTAACATATAAAACAAGAATATTATTGACACTGAAAGATGCTCCAGTCATTTTTGAATTGCCTTTAAACATGGAAAAGTAGAAAATCTATTGTTAGCTTCAGTAACCTTGCCCAAAGATGCAAAATATCAGTCCTTTAGTAAAGAAATGGAAAATATCTGTGCAGAGGGAAGGAATGAAGGCGAGAAGGAATAAAAGATAAACTGCAATTGTGTCCTGAGCATTTAAAATTATCAAAATTTTCATAAAAATTGATAAATCAAACAGAAACACAGATAAGAGGACTGTATCACCAGATTCTAAAGGCTTTCAATTACAAAGGACAGATACTATTAATAACTATGTAGTAAAGCATGCATTAGGTCAACATTAATTTGATAATACAGTTCAAATGTGCATGTAGTCAAAATTCCATAGCTGTAGCTACAAATATTTACTAATTCAAGGGCAATAACTCTAGAAATACTAGATAAATCCACAAACGAAACACCAGGTGCACAACTTCACATGCTGACCATAGTTCCTATTAAGTTTCATGACTCTAGGTTAAATACTTTTTGAACTACCCACAACACAAATTGAAAATTTTACGAAGTCAAGGGAATATCTTATAAGTTATTCTCTGGACAAGAGTGTGACAGAGAAACAAGGCGGTGAGTTTTGGGGAGCATAAAAATTGGTAACTGTCCACTAGACATTGCTCCATACCAAATATCTACGCTCTTACCCTAAATTTTGAAGTTTTTATTATATACATATTAGGAAAACCCATGATTGGGCCAGTTTTAATCTTGAGCTTTAATTTGAATAAAAACTTTGTAGAGGTTGACAAGACAATGTTTTATACTAAATATCTTAGGTCTAGTCTTTAAAAACAGTTTTTAAAGAATTTTTATGTTACTGATATACATGTAGCTAAGGAACATCTTACAAGTCAACATCTTATCCAAAATACTTCAAATGAATCAAATGTAAAAATCTAAATAAAATTTAAAAAATCTAAATTCACTAAGTATAACAGTTAAAACTTTTACACATATATGTCATACAAAATACAATCTTATCAAGAATATGAGGCAATTTAAAAAAAGAAGTGTTTCAATAATTTTACATAAACATTATTTCATTGTCAAAAGTTCAGATTATCTGGTCTCTGCAACTGATGTAATTGGAATAGTTTTAATCCAGCCTAATCTCTCTGATCAATAGCCTTTGAGGGATTTCTTTTGAGTTACAGGCTTTTAGTCAGTTGATTTACAAAGAAATGAGGTGTATCTATCTATATCTGACACTTCAGCACTGTCTTCTACATCATGAGATGTTCCTTCTGAGGTTGGCTTAAGAATATTATCCATCATGAAGCCCCTGTTTGGAGCATCAGTTTCTACTCTAGGCAAAGGACTTGAACGCTGTAGAGGTGGTGGTCCAGGAAGTCTTGTCGGAGGTCTCACTTGATGATTAGGGCTGATGCTTTGTTGTGAAATAGGAGGACTAAAGCCTGGTCTATGCATATCTTGTTGAGGCATATTTGAATAGTTATAAGGCATTCCTGGGTATGGACCTGGACATTGTTGGTTTGGTGGGATTGACACAAGGCCTTGAGGACCCATATGGTAAGGCAGTTGATAATCTGGATACCCATGCCTTTGCCCTTGATACTGCCCTTGGTGAGGATGGTAATATTGTGGATTTGCACCATGGGGATTCTGGTGTCCTAATCCTTCGCCTTGGCCTCCTGTAGGCCTGTAATTTCCTTGAAAGAAACTTTGCCCTTGTTGCATTGGACCCATGTAAGAGCTATGTTGCTGATAGCTGTTTCCCTGGTTAGGTGGATACTGAGGATGTCCTTGAGGCATTCCCTGAGGACCAATGTGATGGGGATGGTGAGGTCCAGGGCCGCTTTGACCATAAGGTGGGGCTGGATTTTGATAATTCTGAAAACCTGGTTGACCAATAAAGCTTGGCATATTTGGAGCCTGATAACTTGACTGTGTGTATGGTGTAAAACTGCTTTGGTGTGAACCTTGTATGTTCTGATTTCCCATTGCAAGGTCTCTCATTCCTTGAAGAGGATTTACAGGATTTTCACCTGGCCTGTTCTCATTCAATCTACCATCTGTAACTTGCTTGTTTTCAACAATTACACCTTGCCTTACTTCTGGTTTCACTACTCCTACTGGGGCATTATGTTTATTTCTTGCTGACAATGGACTGTCATCCTTACCCTTTTCTATCATTTGTGAAATTTCTGTTGCATTCTTATTATCAACCTTTTGTTCTTCAGATTTTTCTGCTTCATCAATCTTCTTTGGAGCATCTGTCTGATTTTCTGAAGTATCTTCTGTCTTCTGTTCTTCATATACACCACTGTCAGCTTCCCCCTTATCAACATGTATGTCTGGACCAGACACTTCAGCAACTTTTTCAATCTTTAGTTTGTGACCTCTCTTTTTCTTAACAGGTATTTCATCACTGTTAGTTTCACTAGCTTCTGGTTTTGCCTTTGGTTTTCTTCCACGTTTCTTGGGTGTCATTTCTTGCGTTGTATTATCCTCATTAACAGTTTCACTTTTAGGCTTCCTACCTCTCATTTTCTTTTGTGATGTAACTACAGCTGTAAAATTATCTTTTTCACTAAATGCCATTTCATCTTTCATTTCCATTGTTTCAACAGTATCTGATTCCATTTTATTTTCATTAAAATTACAATTTTCCACTTTATTTCTTGTTTCACTGACATGTTCTTGTTTCCCACTAACTCCTGTAATTGTTTCATCTGTACAAACCATGTCTGATTTACCTAATTGATCTCCTTTCTCACCACCTTTTTCTTCTAATTTTTTGGAATTCGACACAATTTCATCAGTATCTACACCTATTTCTTCCCACCCACTTTCTTCTGAGTCTTTCCCAGTGTCTTGTGAGTCATCTCTCTTCTCCTCATCATCACCTCTGTCATCTTCCTCAGAGTCAGACTTAATAACCTTTTTCATAATCTTTTCCTTTGTCTTTTTCTTGTTTTTAGTTGAATCAGAGTCACTGACCTCAGTTTCAGAAGAATCTGTCTCGTCATTTTCTTCTGTTTCTGATTCAGATTTATCTGAAAGCTGCTGGATTTTTTTGTCTTTGGATTTCGAAATTTTGCTTCTGTCTAAGCTCTCATCTGTCTCATCACTGTCATACCTGTAAGCAAATAAACCATTATTAAAGAAAAGAAGATAACCATTTCAAAAGCATTCATTTTTTCAGTACTTACCTGCCCATGATAGTCATCAAATATTTAAAGTTTGTAGTGAATACCTTTGACAGTTTTTGAGAAAAAGGCAAACATTCTATATCAAAACAAGAGTACCCCTAAGGTGCGGAAATATATGCCTGAATGAAAATTTGAGTAATTATAAATAATCTTTCATCTATGAAACTTGACCAAAAATGTTTTTATCTTAATCATTCTTATAATACTAAATGACCCCAGGGTGGACATTTTAATACCCTAGGTGCATTATTCATTCAAAATGTGTAGAGGTCTACTAGGCAATGCCATTTGTCAAATTTATAAGGTCGTAGAATTGAAATAAAATAAAAATAACAGGTGATCACAAGGGCAGGGACAATTTTGACCTCTGGTCAAGATTAATATAACTTCTGTAGTAGACCTACAAACTGATCCTACAAGCTAAATATCTGGGCTTTAATATTTTGGAGTAAAAAAAATAAAGCACATAAGTCTACATAAACAAAGTGTGTCCTAAAGTACTTTGTATGAACAGACGGATGGTTAAATTCCTATGTGCCCTGGGGCATAATAAGACTTAAAATTGAGTACCAGCACCAGTAGTTTTTGAGTAGTCCGGACAAGTTTTGTTCTGAACAAAGACAGATGAATGGACAGATAGATGGACATAAAAAAGAAGTGATCTTTATCAGTTATGGCTACTTTGTAGCATGTATCAGCTATGTGTAGCAGGCAACACATTTAAAACATTAACAGGCCAAAATCCCTTTTTATTCAAGGGCCGTATCTTGACCAAAAATCATATAAGAAAACCTGTGTAATATGTGCAAGTACTTGAGTAACTGAAAAATCCTATAAAATGTCATTCAAATTGCATTACTGGTATTAAAGAAGAAGTCCAGACAGACTTTAGGAATAAACATCATTAAAAGGCCATAACTCTGACAATAAGAGTCACCGCTGGAAGGGGGCAACACTCAACATTTTTTCACTTTTTCTAAAAGCAAACAAATAAATGGTTCAAATATATAAACCTTTAAAAAGAAAATTAAAGAAAAAAAGATTGTATTTGCGAAAAAATGCCATGCCACTGCATAAATTCAACTCCAAATAATCAGAAACAGAAGTAAATTTTTTTTCTTTTGTTTCCATACAATTGAACTTTGCAATAATGCAGTAGTGTCTTGTAAATTCAGAAATCAAGGTCATATTTCAGCATGTCAAATAAAAGAGAATGTGCAGATATGTCTAATGTTCAGATACAAAGGTCACAGTACATTAATCGATTCAAAATAAAGGTATTCTTACTTGATAAAAATTTAGGTATTTTCTGTATTACATAGCTGTATTAAACTTTGAAAAACAGTTACAATATTTTTCTTAAATACTATTTTTTCAATTAAGCATTTACTGTATTCCTAGAAATAATTTCGTGCTTTGTAAGTTAGCGTTTTTCACAGCCAATACATTGTCAGGAATGTTTGTATCCGCGAAAAAGTTGCATGTAACAAATCCGCGAACGTGTAGCTTCAACCACTTAATTTAGCATTATGTCATTATGAAGTACTATCATATGGTATGCATAACTTATGCTTAACTGATACACATTCAAGGTAAAATTTCACTGTACAAAAAGTTTTAGCTTTTGATAGTATCTATTATTTACGGATTAAATACAAGAGCTGTCAGAGGAGACAGCAAAGCTCGACTAATTAAATATTGGACACAGTAAGGAAGACAAAACTATGAAAGAAAAATTAATTATGATATAAATATATTTCTTGTAATGACAAAAAGTAATTGCTGTTAACATAAATTCCAAGTTCAAGGGAAGAAAACTCTGGAAATATTCACACTAGAGTTATGGACCTTGTCACACAACAAGTGTGTAATGATAAGAAATATATATTTGAAGTTTGAAGTAGATACCTTAAAAAGTAAAGAAGTTATTATATTTCTTAAAGAAATTTCTAAGTTCAAAGGGAGATAAATCTGAAAATATTGCTTCAAGAGTAAAGAACCTTGTCACATAAGATTTGGTTGATGATAAGGAATAAGTATTTGAAGTTTGAGGTAGATACCTTTAAAACTAAAGAAGTTATAGTCAAAAATAACATTTTTCAAGTAAAAAAATCTAAGTTAACGGGGAGATAATTCTTGCAATATTGGTACAAGAGTTATGAACCTTGTCACATAAGATCTGACTGATGATAAGGAATAAGTATTTGAAGCATGAAGTTGATCACTAAAGAAATAAAGAAGTTACAGTAAGGAAAATTCTAAGATCAAGGGGAGATAAATCTGAAAATATTGGTGCCAGAGTTATGAACCTTGTCACATAAGATCTGGTTGATGATAAGAAACATATATTTAAAGTATTAAGTTGATCCCTTAAGAAATAAAGAAGTTACAGTAAAAAATAATATTTTTTAAGGAAAATTTTAAGATCAAGGGGAGATAAATCTGAAAATATTAAAAAATTAGTGCTATAGTTATGAACCTTGTCACATAAGATGTGGTTGATGATAAGGAACATATTTTTGAAGTTGATACCTTAAGAAATGAAAAAGTTATAGTGAAAAATATTTTACTGCACCAAAACTTTAATCTGAAATCTGGACGCTGATGCAGACGCCAGGGCGAGTAGGACAGCTCTCCATACACGTAGTATAGTCGAGCTAAAAATCATTAAATACATGTTATTGACAGTTTACGACCTTGAATTGAGGTAATTTTACTCGCTAAAAAACGAAAGTGTTATTGTTAGTTACAAGTACAATAGCAAATAATACCTTTATGGATAAGGACTTCCTGTACATTTTTTATGGTTAAAATTTATTTTATTCAAACAATGAATTTGCTTTTGGATAGTAAGGTTTGACGTTATGATTTTAACTGTAAATAACATTATTTGCAACAAAAAAAAAGAATTTTGGATGCCTTTTCATTTTTCTAGTATTAGAGCATTACGTCAGAAACGTATCTTAAAGCTTGCATATAGATTGTTTATAGGTAAAATTTGGTCAATAACATATGCCATAGTCTTGTCTTTCGGATATAGAAAATGTAATTGTAATTAAAATGTATATATGCTCTTTACCCAAGTGACTTAATATTTGTGAAATTTGCAGTCACTATGTTTACATGAAAGTTTGTCTCTGCGAAATCGAAAACTTTATGAAAATCGCAAAATATTGTTTCTGCGAAAGTTTCTAGGAATACAGCACCTACTTCCTACTAAATCATCATTATATACATGGTTTGAATAATAATGTCCTTATTAATAATTACACAGGTGAATCACTAAACGCCACCACATCACAGATGCTGCGGTGGAATGACCTCCAATTATGCTATCAAATAAGTGTGTGAAGTAACAAGCAAATAATTTTAGTGGTTGAAACATGATGTTGCATATAAAACTTTAACCAAAAAGTTATGGTGGTGCAATGCCGATGCTAGAGTGAGTAGGATACCCCAAATATTCTTTGAATAGTCAAACTTAACATGTAAACATCTGTTACTACCTAGCTGTTTTAAATGGTGGTTTCTTCCCTTTCTTTGTTCTAGGCCTGGACTCATCGGAATCTTCCTCTGAACTTTCTGAAGAGGATAAAACTTTTCTAATTCTTTGTCTTTTTCCAGAAATTTGCCTCTCTTTGATCTCAGGTTTCTTCTTTTTATCAATTCGATTTTTCCTCTTGTCTTCAAAATCAGAGTCACTCAATTCTGAAGAATGAAATGAGTCATCGTTGTCCTCTACCTCTGTCTCATCACTGTTTATTTCTTTATAGTTGATTTTTGATTTACGAGGACGTCGCCTAGACCGTCGCTTACTGTCTTCCTCACTTTCAAAATCACTTTCCACAACTATAAATGGACAGATATTAATGAAAGAAATTAAAATATACAGAACTTTATACTATATTTTCATGGGGATAAAATCTATGATATGTGAGTATAAAAAAACTGGTGTAACAAAAGATGACCCTGAACTAACCTAAGAAAACATATTTATGTATCAAGATTTCTTTGCAATTTAAAGTTTGTTTGTTTACTTATCTGAAATTTTTAGTATCTCTTACAATGAATTACATAATTTACGCTCAATCGCTCATAAGGATCTTGTTCTGAAAAGTATACCTCATACAAATTATTTAAGGATTTGTTTTCTTATTTCAGTATTGACGTTTGGAATAGATTACCTATTACTATCAAACAATGTTCGACTTTAAAATCTTTCAAAACCAGCTGTAAAATTTATTTGCTAAGTTTACAGTTAGATACATGATGAAAATTGACCACTTTATATTGTTACTGTTGTAAATGTAGATATCATTATTTTTTTTAAATCATTACGACTATCTATAATAACTATAATTAATATGAGTGTCAGTCGGATGAATGAATGAAAATATCTAACCTTTACATTCAAGAATATATTTTTTTATTTAAAAGGATTTTAAATTTTGTATAGATCTATCGTTAAATCAGAAGTCTGTTCTGAAAATAAGTACACTTTCACAGTGTGAACTTTGAATGTTACCTTCTATAAATAAAGATTTTATTATTATTATCATCATTCAGAAAACAATTAGTTGCTGTTTTACTATATGTACATAACAATAATTAATGACCCTCAGGGCTGGGCCAATTTTTACCCCAGGTCCACTACACAATGTTTCATGCAAAATATCTAACCTCTAGCCTTTGTCAATTCAGAGAAGAAGATTTTTTATTTTTTTTACAATATACATAATAATATGGAAAACCTATGACCCCTGATTTTACAAATGGTTGCTCCCATAAACAGATTCACAGTGCAATGATGCATTGTCCTATAATGAAGTAACAATGGTTATCAAATTACACTGAAAATAACCCATATTTATATTTTGTTATCTTTTGCTAAAAATAAAATTAATATATAATTACCCAAATGATTAATTTCAATTACAATAATTTTGTTTTTACCAAAGTCATCTTTAAATTTCCTATTTCTGCCTCCTTTCCTATGGGATTTGCGTGTTGACCTTGTATTCAGTCTCCATGACGATTCAATACTGTCCTCACTTACATCTTCACTCTCGTATATTGATGATTTTGTTGCATCAGTTGCATTTGAAGCACTAAAAATATAACAATTTTAATTAAGAGGCCATCATCCAGTGTTACTGTGCATGTTAAAAAAATATAGAAAGACAAGAATGTCAGTCACATTGATGTAGTCATACAGCTAAAAACATTGCAAAACTATTAGGTTACATTAGGTCATCTACTTTTTAAAATATAATGTCCATTAGGAAATACTACATGCCCTGGGTACTGTTATTTCACACAAGAAGTATTAAAATGCAAGTCCCTTTTGATCCCTTTTTTGATCTCAGAGACATGATTTATGCCACTATTATAAAGAACCACAAAGCAATGCTGCAAGCTAAAAAATCTAATCTCTGAGCATTATAGTTTCATACAAGAGGACTTCAAGTGTTTCCAATGTATGTCTACATTAACTAAATAACCCGGAGTGGAGCCAATTTTAACCAAAGGAGCATGATTTATATATCTTTTGTAGAGCACAAGGTTATGTTACAAGCAAAATATCAAGCTCTGGGCATTGTAGATTCTTGGATAAAGTTTTTTTAAGACTTTTACAATACAAGTCTAAGGTAGGCCATTTTTGACCCAAGGTGCATGACTTAAATGTAGGACGAAACCTCACTTGTTGAAACGTCAAAACCCCAAACCTCAAAATTTCATAGAGTGGACAAAACATCAGACATGAATATTTTAGAGTGGACAAAACTCCACACCTTTAAATTCTATAGAGTGCACATAACCCCATACTTTGTAATTATTTGTTATAAAACCATACAATTCATATGATCACGCAAGTTCTTGTAAGAAAAGAACTAAACAGAATATTTACTGAAGTTTGATATAGTTACTTTAATTATTTTACATTATAGTTACTTTGTTCATGATAACTAATGGTATCCTATATTTTATTTAAATATATAGTACAATACGATTGAATGATAATAGACTATACAAATACTACAAACTGGTAAAATAAGAATCAAAGGGTAAACATTCATTAATCTAAATTAACAATAAGTGCCAACAATAACAGTTATTTTATTGTCAATCATAGGTCTATACTAATAAGTAATTTAAGTGTTAATTAAATTTAATTTATCCACTCTATAATATTCATGAGTGGGGTTTTATCCACTCTATAATATTCATGAGTGGGGTTTTGCCCACTCTATAAAATTTTGAAGTGTGGGGTTTTGTCCATCTTCCACAAGACTGATGTAACTTTTGTAGAGGTCCATAGGCCAAATATCTAAACTCTCAGCATTGCAGTTTTATATAATTTAGGTAGAGGTTTACAAGGTGATGCTAAATATCTAAGGCCTATGCATTGTAGTTTCTGAGAAGAGGTTTTTTTTAAACACTTAATTTTCAAAACCTACTTTTAGCTTCTGTCGCCTACTTATGCATCAGACTGGGACCATTTATATGACAGAGGGCAAGCTAAGGGTCATTCTTGTGAAGTTTGGTCAAAATCCACAAAGTGGTTTAGGAGAAAATGAAATTGATTCTAGCTTCAGGCACTGGTGACTGCTTCATCAACTTCAAAACCTAAATATGTGTAACAGAAGAATAAAGTTCATGCCTACATACATTAACACAACTTGCTTATAAATAGAACTAGAACTAACTCTGAGAGTTGATAATCATCAGTGTCATCATCATCATCTATGTCCTCATCAAGCTCTGTCAGACGGGGTTTACGTTTACGTACAGGTTTCTTTGGGGCTTCCTCATCTGATGCACCCAAAATATTAGACATATCTTTACCTCTGCTTATACCTGATAATAATAAATAAACACAGTTATATTCAATCCTGTATATTGATATCGGCATGCAAGTTATTTCTTAAATATACATAGCATAGTGCCAAACAACCTAGATTACTGAAATTTACAACTTGCAAGTATTATCACATCATTAACAAGACAAAATGTCAATAATAATTGGCATTTAAAATTAATAAGGGTTTGTAAAATTTATTTGTAAAGCTAAGTTTAGAAAGGACAATTAACCATTTCATTTGGTTACAAGAGCACCGCATGGGCGTGGCAATATATGCCTGAATACAAATTTGTTTTAAGTAAACAAAATTTAAAGTAATCAAAAATAATTTTAAACAGAGATATATTCTCTAAATATATGCATACTGGGATCCTACATATTTACCGGACAATCAGTTTACCGGACAAAATATATTCCTGTCGAATAAGGCTTTATTTTTGTTGCAATTCAAAAGTCATCTGGTCTGAATTACACACAAAGTAAATAACAATACCACTCTCATGTAAATATTGTTGATTCAGTTCTTTATTTCATAACATGCCATTTTGTTGACTATTTTATTTCATACCTGGTCATGCGGGGGAATTATTCTGCGTATGCCCCAATATTGAGGTCCTTAATGGGTTATTTTAGACAGGTTTCACTTATATATTGCATTATCTCAGCAGACAATCATAACATATTTTAATAATAGAAAGTATATCTAATTTAATCCAGACAGAATTTCATTGTTGTATTTTATAGGGAAATGCAAAGTAAAAACCACATTAGGAAACGGGTCACGCCCGATTTTTCAAACCAAGGGAGGAAACTCTACATGTAATGTAAATAAAAAATATTGTCTGGATTTTACTGGCTTCATGATGACCAAAAGAAACTGTATGACAAAGAAGAGAATTACAAATGAATATCAAAATTTACGTTTACTGATTTATGATGAATCAATGCGATAATTGAGTTAATAATGTGAATTTCCATTACACCCCATATATAGGCCTCTTCGTAACAAGCATGGCTTCCGTGAATATTTTTAGTGACATCTTCGGGTTTTCCTATATCTTAACATTGCCATTCAACAGTCGTAGCTCCCTTGCTGATTATTTTAAGATTAATTCCAATTCATGACTTCAAAATATCATGAAACACAATGTCCGGTAATTGAGTTGTCTACAAGATTTTTTTCCCCTATAATGCCCCACTTTGTAGACACTTTTTTATGGACACAAGAGCGATCAGTGCTCACATGTGTCGCCTCATGATGGCCAATTTCATGTTGGGACAAGTTTTGTGACAGACGGACAGACAGACTGACAGTGCACAACTAGACTTGGTACTGATCATTCCTGAAAAGTTTGGATAAAATTGCACCAGTAGTTTGTGAGGAGTAGTCCAGACAAGCTTTTTTGTATCTGGCAACACACAGAAAAAAACACCTTTTTATCAAAGGGCCATAACTCGGCCAAAAATCATTCAACCGGAAAACCCGTGCAATATGCGCAAGGACTTGAGCTACAGATCAATCCTGTAAAGTTTCATTGAAATTGCATTAGTGGTATAAGAGAAGTAGCCCGGACAAACTTTAAAAATAAAAATTATTAAAGGGCCATAACTCTGACAAAAATCATTGAACCGGAAAATGCTGACAATATGCACAACTAGACTTGGTACTGATCATTCCTGTAAAGTTTGGATGAAATTGCACCAGTAGTTTATGAGGAGTAGTCCGGACAAGTTTTGTGACGGATGGACAGACAGACGGACGGACAGACGACGGAGAAGTGATCCCTATATGTCAGCACTACTCCGTAGAGGAGACACAAAAATGTAAAATTTTGTGCTTGATAAGGTAACGTTTACCTGTATTAAGAACCCAAAATCAATTGGGTAAAATTTCATTGCTTTTTATGGTTTTAAATAAAAGTTATAGCGAAAAAAACATCATATTTTGTCCTGTAATATGAAGGATCCCAGTATATTTTTATCAAAAAGACTATACCTGGGGGTTTTACTTTCCTTGGTTTTGGCTCCTTTGGTATGCTAAGATCTTCTTCAATAGCATCCATGATCAATTCATCGAACTCTTCAAACCTGTAGCTTACAGACTTTTTACTTCTACAAGCTCTCTGCACAAACTTTTGTTTTGATTTTTTATGGTGAGTGTTTTCAACTTCTGAAGAACTCTCTGATTCAGTGGTGGACAATGAACTTTGAGTCTCATTACTGGATTCAGTTCCTGTTTCATACTCACTGTCTTTGTAATTAGCTTTCTTGCATGGTCTTTCCTTCTTAATTTCCTAATGAATTCAAAGATAAATTTATTTTTAAAATCACTGTCATATGTTCAAAAGTCAAACACAGCAGAGCATAAATATTACAGTTAACAAGAGACACTGCCTGTTGGGGCACTATTCAACTTTTTAATATTTTTCTTAAAGCAAACAAATAAACTGTTTATAAAAATCATTAAAAAGAAAGTTAAAGGAAAAAAAAGATTTTCTTTTTTTTAAGTCTAGTCATACTAAGTCTTGTTCTTTTGTGCAAGTTATAATGAATCTTCTATAAAAAAAAATTATATTTAAGATTCAATGATTTGATAGTCAAGTTCATTTAAAGGTCAAGGTCATATTTAAATTATTCCACACGTCTATTTGTTCACAAGTGAAAATTTAATCATTTGACCTTGACGGTCAATGTCATACATGAGTTGAGGTCAATTTGATTTTAATATACATGAAGGTAATGAACAAGAAGATGTTGTATCTAAATGTGAAGTTAATCCATTTATAAATAACCAAGTTATAGCCAGTTACAGAAAAAACAAGAGAATTTCATTAATTCCACCTTGACAGTCAAGGTCAATTTAAGGTCAAGGTTACATCTAAATTATTCAATATGTTTGTTTGGTATCAAGTCTTGTTATGAATCAAATCAATACTTAAATAACACAATTATGACAATCTAACCAAAATTCAATAATTTGACTTTGTCAGTCATAGTCATTTAAAGCTCAAGGTTCAACCTTAAAATAGGTCTTGTTAAAAATGTTATGTTGTCAAAGTATGAAAATAATCCATTTATTAATTACCAATTTCAGTCAATAATAGCAAAAATCAGTGAAAATTCAATAATTTAACCTTCAAGGTCAAGGTCATAAAAGAGCCAAGGTCAATTCCAGTGTATCTACAAGTAGGTCTTATCCTATAATATGAAGTCAATCCATTCATTAATAACAAAGTTATTACACACACAAACACAAAACAAAAAAAAACAAAAAATCGATAATTTCACTTTTGAAGACAAAGAAATGTGATTCAATGTAACATCAAAATAGAAAAATAGTAAAAGTGTGTATTATTAGAATATTATTCTCTCAGTAGAAAAAAGACAGTCAAGAAAAAGACTTATACAATGTGCAGAAAATCCTGTAAAAATTCTGTCCATTTTTCTGTCTCATAAAACTCATTTATGAGATCAACCCGCTATTAAGACCAGATATGCGAGGTCCCTTAAGTGGTCTTATTAACAAGTTTTTACTGTATAGCAGATAATAAACAGTTCTGGAACAAAATATTATTATTCATCATATACATAACTTGATACCAAACTATATTAACATTTCTTTTTAAAGCAATATCTCATAAAAATATCCAAATGATACATTACTATTGTTTTTATCAATATTTGTATCAATAATATCGATATTACTTATGATGTGCCCTTTATAGACCAATCCACTTCTTAGATCTTTCAAGTGCATATAAAAAGATTCATAAATTTATTGTTTATCTTTTCAAGAAACATACCCCAGGCTCAGGTTCCTTCAAGACATTATCCAAACTCACTGATACAAAGGCCAGGCGCTCTTTTCTGTAAAATAATGTTACAAATTTTAATGATTAAAATCACAGAACCAATAAACTTTTAGGTTCTTTGTAATTATACACATCAACCTCAGGCTTTTATGTAGTCACCCACTAGAAGATGCTCAATGCTAAAGAGCTCTAGCTCTTTGGGGTTTTTAATATAAGAATTTTTTTGGTTTTTACTACATACATATAAAGTAAATCCAATGACCCTGTAGGGTGCTGCCAATTTTGACCTCAGGGCTTTTATTTGAACAAACATGGTAGACACTCACAAGAAGATGTTTCATACTCAATATCTAAGCACAACACTGCTTCTCATAGTGGTGAACATTTCTATGAAGTTTCATTAGAATCCCTTCATATGTGTAGGAGATAACAATGGTGGGATACTACGTCATCGTGCACCTGCTAAATGCTACCACTTGGACCATTATTTTGCGGAAAATCCGTCGACTCGAAGGTGAAATATAATATTATTATAAGAAATATTAAGAGTATCAAAAAATCATGTAGCGCACCAAAGAATTGCTATAGTACTTGAGATCATTGTAAAAAAAGTTTATAGATTTATTGCCTGGTTTAGGCCTGAAAATGGGATAAGTGTTTTTCTTTGAATGCTCCCACTCGGATGTTTCCCGAAACATATAAGAAATAAGGTTGAAAAACCTTCTTGAAAATTATTTTCAACGTACCGGAACATGAACCAAGTCATGTTTACACATAATTAGATTGGTTTCAGATATTTCTATTCAAGACTCTTACCATTGCTTACAATAAAATTGTATTTTACCTTCGAGTTGACAGATTTTATGTATAAATGGTCCGAGTGGAAGCATTCAGCAGGTGCGCAATGACGTAGTATCCTACCATTGGATATGCTCTGGACAAAATCTCTATACTTTATCATCTTTTGTGACCTTGACCTTGCATATATTAACCTAAATTACACCTTTCACACCGGTAGTCATGATAATGACCATAATGTGCTTCAATACCTCAGTACATGATGACTAAATAGTCCGAATACACATTTTTATATTTTTATCTGAACTTTGACCCCTATGTGTGACCTTGGCCACAGGGATCTAAATTTTGCACACAACACTCCGCCTCATAAAAGTAAACATTTGTGCCAAATATGCAAGTAGAATTTAAATCCAGACAAGTCTTTTCTATGACCTGAAGGTGTTGACTTTGACCCTAGAGACCTGGCTCATGTGCGCGACACAGCTTCTCAAAGTGGTAAACATTTCTGTGAAGTTTCATTATAATTCCTTCAAATATGTAAGAGATATGCTCCAAACAAAATTTTTGATGCCAGCCTTGGTACAGGGTGCCCTACCCAATGGTTAATTCTATGATTCATTACTAAAAACTAGAGAAAACAAGCAACAAATTAAACACACAATTTTGACAAAAAGCATGACAGAACAAGCATTTACCTTCTGACCATTCTATCATTTTTCAATATGGCCTGATCCAATTGTTTTAGATTTTCCTCTAACTTTTCTTTTAATGAAGTCTGGAAAGAAAGAAAAATACATGCAACAATACAGTAAAAACATGCAAAATAAGGAATCCTCATAAAACGGAAACTAGGTATGCAGGATACAAGCATCATTAAGTACATGTATTACATCATTAAGTACATGTATTACATCATTAAGTACATGTATTACAAAGGGAGATATTTAAAAAATCAAATGTTTCATGGAAAACACACATCCTCTCTCTGGTCTCTACAATTATTTGATGTGTTAATTAAATTCTTTCAATACATTTCAAGTTATTCTCTTGATAAACACTATTATGCATTATAAAAGGAGGCAAGTTTCTTTTTTCTTTAACACAGCACTTCCTCTCACTTGTCTGTAATACTCTTTATACTATGTAAAGTTTCAATTCCGTAACATTGAAAGTTTAAAAGTTATATTCTGGACAAGATCCGACAATATCTCTTATAATTTTAGAGTAATGTCCCGAACAAAGTTCAAAGTGTCAAAATGAACAATGGGAAATAACTCCAAAAATAGGTAAGACAGAGTTATGGTTCTTTAACAATGCACTTCTACTCAATTAGATCTATCTACCTACAAATTTTCATGTTGATATCTCTTACACTTTTAGAGTTATGTCCCAGACAAAGTTCACAGTGTAAAAATAAACAAAGGGTAATAATTCAAAAATTAGGCACGGCAGCGTGATGGTTCTTGTGCACTGCAAACCTACTCAATGAGATCTATCTACCTGTTGATACCTCTTGTTGTTTCAAAGTTATGTCCCACACAAGAAAAGCAGACGGACAAAGCGGCGTCTATATGCTCACCCTCTTGGGAAGCATAAAAAGGACGGAAGAATAAAATGACGGAACAGGGTAACACTATATGCCCGGCAATTTTATGGCGGAGGCATAAAATTTTTTTTATTTGTTTCTATACAATTTGCAAAAATGCAGTTGAATCTAGTGAATTTGTGATCAAGGTCATATTTCCATTGGCCTAAATTTATTATCAAACATCCTGACAAAGTTTGGTGAGAATTGAGGCAAAAATGAAAACACTAGAGTGTTAACAAACTAAATCTGGACGGACGACAGACATTCAATAATCCTAAAGGCTCACCCTGAGCCAACTCATGTGAGCTTAAAAATTAAAAATATTCTTTCTTTAATCATGACAAATACTGAAAGGAATACTTACATGTTCACAAGGAGGACAGAACCAGTCTCCATCTGGTATTATCATTAAAGGAGGACGTAAACATGCTGTATGGTATCCAGCATCACATTTATCACACAATAATATCTATAAATATAAAATACAAAACTCTGTTATAGTGTTACCAACTTCCATTGCCTAACTGAAGTTTTACATGAAGCACACAACTGTCTTTTTTAGGCACAAATTTAGAATCTTGATAAATGCTAGATCTGTACATGCAACAAATTAATTCATTAAAATAAAATGATAATACTCTGTATATGTCTCAACATATTTTTGCAGTTTTTAGCACTGAAAATAATTACATAAATGGAGGTATTTTGAAAATCAGATGGAGTTATGATTCTCTTGCAGTGCTACTTTCACACTGTTATATTTTTATATTATAAGTTTCACTGAAATTAAGGTGTAGATTTTGTTTAAAGGTTTATCCATTTTTAGCTCTGGTGGCGACCTAATGTTCAGCAGATCAGGAAAATTTTAGCAATTTAAGACATAAGTCACTGCCGGGTGGAAACCAGGATTAACTTTTTCTTACTTCTTGGGACAAACACATTGAAGAAAGAAAATATTGCAGTAAGAAATTATCCCAGAAATTATATAACTGTCTTGAACAAATAATAATTCAAATTTCACATTTGACCTTGACAGTCAAGGTCACATTTGAATTAATTATCATTGCCAATTTTGTAATAAGTGTTCTTTTGTTCAAGAAGGAACCAAATTATTAAATAAACAAGCAAATGTTGCAAGCAATACAAACAGTTAGAACCCCAAGCAACATTCTGAAGGGACTTGGCCATTCATAAGAAACATATATTTGAAGTTGGAAGTAGATATGTTAAGAAATATAAAAGTAAGTACCTTAACAAATTAAGTAGTTAAAGAGAAAAAGATTTTACTGCATGAAATCTTTAATCTGAAATCATTGCTGATGCTGAGTGAGTAGGACAGCTCTCAATATACTACCTAGAGTTGAACTTAAAATGATGTGCATTATCTGCATACTGCCATCTATCCATATTTCAAGTTTCATAAAAAATATTTTCAGTATTTTTTGATTTACCACAAATATAGTTATATTTGCCATATTCTATTTGTTGCCATAGCAAAGAAGAGCTGTCATAGGAGACAGCGAAGCTCGACTAAAAAAATACTGGAAGCAGTAAGAAAGACAAAACTATGAAAGAAAAATCAATTATGTACAATTATGATTTAAAAATTGGCATTTGTTAACATAAATTCAAGTTCAAGGGGGAATAATTATGGAAATAATCAGGCTAGAGTTATGAACCTTGTCAAACAACATGTGTGTAATGATAAGAAATATATATTTGAAGTAGATACTTTAAAAAGTAAAGAAGTTATAATATTTCTTAAAGAAAATTCTAAAATCAAAGAGAGATAAATCTGAAAATATTGCTTCTAGAGTTAAAAAACCTTGTCACATAAGATCTGGTTGATGATAAGGAATAAGTATTTAAAGTTTGAGGTAGATACCTTTAAAACTAAAGAAGTTATAGTCAACTAGAAATGTGTCCATAGGACACGGGTGCCCCCACCACGGCGCCACTGTTCTGTCAATCTTATTACTCTATAATATTGCTTCAAGAGTTATGAACATTGTCACATAAGATGTAATTGATGATAAGGAATAAGTATTTTTATTACAACTAAAGAAGTCATAGTGAAAAATAACATTTTTGAAGTAAAGGAAACATGTATTTGAAGTATGAAGTTGATCCCTTAAGAAATAAATACATGTAAGTAACAGTAAAATATAATATTTTTTAAGGAAAATTCTAAGTTCAATGGGAGATAAATCTGAAAATATTGGTGCTAGAGTTATGAACCTTGTCACATAAGATGTGGTTGATGATAAAGAACATATATCATAAGATGTGGTTGATGATAAAGAACATATATTTGAAGTTTGAAGTTGATACCTTAAGAAATGAAAAAGTTATAGTGAAAAATATTTTACTGCACCAAAACTTTAATCTGAAATCTGGATGCAGACGCTGACGTCGGGGCGAGTAGGACAGCTCTCCATATACTTTGTATAGTCGAGCTATAAAGGGGGTAATCCTCTTAGTCATTTTGGAAAAAATTTGGTTGGCTGCCCCTATATACCAAGATTATTTTTATATGTTCGCCATTTCATTCTCATAGAAAAGTCACCTTTTTAGCATGAAAACTCAATTTTAAGGTAGGATTAGGGACCAGTTCACATGATGTAAGTCTATGGGAAAATCAATACGATAGTCTGACTTATATGTGTATATTATTTCAATAAACTGCATGAAAAATCCTTCTCTCTTCCTCTCGGTATGAGCACATTGTGGAGAAGGCACAGGCTTGACAGATGATTGAAGAACTTTTAACACTTGACCTTTAAGTGTGACATTGACCTTGAGGGTAGCAACCCAATTATTGCACTCTGCACAATGGTGATCACTTGTGCAAAGTTATTTTCAAAAAACACAGCTTCTCATAGTGGTGAATATTTCTATGAAGCCCGCCAGGGGATTTCCTATAATACAACCCTTTTTCAAACGGGCCTATAAAAAAGGAATGCTACCTTGATGCAACCCTCCCACCTGCATGCAAGGGACGATCCCATGATAGGTCTGTTCTTTGTTTTAAATAGGCATATAAAGACTTTAAATAACCTTAACAGAATTGGTCTTAAAATAAACCAGACAAATGATTTTAATGAAAACAATGTGTTATAATTTTTTAATGTTATTTTCTTACTTAAACCTTTCATTGTAAATCTTTAGACTGGAAACTCACTGCTTTGAATTTGAATCCTTTATTTATAATAACAAAATGCTAAAATTGAGGATTCAACAGTACAAACTCAGGTCAGCATGCACCACATAATTTATTATAATGTATAGGTGTAGGCAAGTAATTATTACCCCCATTTTATTTCTTAACTAGTATACAAAGTCTGTATATAATAGTCATTCCTAGTCTGATGTTTTTCAAACTTTTTCAATGAGATTTTTATCATATTAGTATATATATATATGTTACCCATTCTGGTTGATGAGATCTGAGACATTTAACACATGCTGCTTCTCCTTCCTCTTCCTCTTCTTCCTCTTTAACCTTTCCTCCTTTCTCTGAAATATTTATACCAGAATTATAACCTTAAACTCTGCATATCGTCCAAATTTCATAGTAATACATCAAAGGACGTAGGTCACTTGGTCAAAATCAAGGTCAGCTCATATCAAAGTTCAATGGAGGCTACATCTTTTCTATCATCAACATGTAAAGTGTGCATTTTATTTAATTGGCACATCTCAAAGATGCCAATTTTTACACATATTTAAGTAGTCTTATGTTAAAAAGAGTAGACGACAATATTTTCATTCAAATTTATCCAAGGGTTCAATTTAGAACCTATCAATTAATAACCACACACACTGAAGAAACTGTGCATTGTACACACAACAAAAGAATATCTCACACCTTAGTACAGAAGAATTACCTTTCATATTTAATGTGAAGCGTCACAAGTTTTTAGAAAACAAATGGTAGATGGTTAAAATCAACAGCTGGCATTGTAGACCCACTCAATTTTCATAGTATAAGGTCAGCAGAAATGCCTTATGCTTTTTATAGAGGGATTCCTTTATCTGACATAATCAAAACTGTGGAATGGAATGATGCTTAAGTAAAATAAAACATGTCAACTGAGGTGTGTAATTGTTATCTGCAATTACTTACTGTTAGCTTTGGCTTCATGACGCAGAGCATTTCTACCTTTTGGAACTTCTTCTACAACTGAAAAACAAATAGTTAAATAACAAACTGTAGAAAGATCTGACTTTTAAAATTACTCCTTTGCCTTTCAATGGTATAGTAGAATTTGAACTTCTATTAGGTGTTAAATTGTCTGAATAATGCTTTATTCTTACAAACTTTGTTATCAGCTTGTGATGTAAAGTTCATTGAAAAGTTTGACATATTGTTTGATGTAATCACTCATAAACAACAAATTTTCTGCAATGCAACTGAACTATTGACTGCAAATTTTTGCCATAAGATATGAGCCTGCAGGAAAAACAAGAAGTAAGCACGACTAAAGTTTTGCATTTATTTAGGATATTCTGCAATACAGACATGAAACATTGCAAAATCTTGTGTACATTGTTCATCTGAAATCAGATAGAAATTTATAGGTGGATTTTTACCTCATCTACACCTGTACATGTAGTTAATCAATGAAAATCAATGAAATGCCCTTAAGCAGCTTCATACGATTTCTTGATGGACAATTTCTTGACAGATGCTGGACAGGGAGAGAGGAAGATCCACTGACCGAGGGACAAACAGCCAGATGGACAAGGCAAAATCTATATCCCTCTGTCTTTCACAGGGGATAACAGAACAACTTTCAAAACATTAAGATCAATTATAATACCTTCTTTTGGTTCTCTTTTTTTCCTTTTCTTTGATTTCAATATAAATTCATCATCAAAATCATCATCAAGAAAGTCATCATCAGAAACATCAAGGTCACTCGGAACATAATCTGGTGAGGGTGACTTTTTACGTGCACGCATATTCCGGACTCGTGCGCTGCGTCTTCGACCTGTGTCCTCTTCACTTAGATCTGCTGGTATTGCAGGCATATCTAAACTACTGGTCTTCACATCCTTCTGTTCAACTTTCTTTTTCTGGGAATTAAACATACAAATATTAAAAAACCCAGAGATATTTGTGAAACACTTATGCCCCAGGGCAGTATACATTATGGGCAGTATACATGTACCTACTGAAATTAAAATCAATGAGGGTCATCTACCAGATGCATCAACCTATCAAATATGATGTGTCTAAGGCAACAAAAAATAAAGTCCCATATCCTCATCCTTGCCCGCCCGCAAAAAATTGCTCCGCTCAAATGATATTTTTAAACAAGAGCACCGCTAGGCGGAGCATTATATGCCCGAAAGTGTTTTTTTTTAGTAAGGATGAAGCATTTGTAAGACATGGAATTTCGCTGTTCATCCTATAAAATTTTACAGCTGTTACTAAGGTTGATTAATACTTAAGTTATTAATAATGACCTTAACCTTTGACCGTGTGACCCCAAAATCAATAGGGGTCTTCTACCTTATATGGACAATCATCCTAAGAAGTTTGAATATTGGGCCAATTGGAACTTAATTTATGCTCTAGAAACTGTTTTCAGTATTAAGGTAAAAGTGACTTTGACCTTGTGACCCCAAAATCAATAGGGGTCTTCTACCCAATATGGATAATCATCCTATGAAGTTTGAATATTGTGGGCCAAATGGAACTAACATTATGCTCCAGAAACTGTTTTTGGTTTTAAGGTAATTGTGACCTTGACCTTTGACCTAGTGACCCCAAAATCAATAGGGGTCTTTTGCCCAATATGGACATTCATCCTATGAAGTTTGAATATTGTGGGCCAAATGGAACTTAAGTTATGCTCCAGAAACTGTTTTCAGTTTTAAGGATATAGTGACCTTGACCTTTTGACCCCAAAATCAATAGGGGTCTTCTACCCAATATGGACAATCATCCTATGAAGTTTGAACACTGTGGGCCAAATGGAACTTAAGTTATGCTCTGGAAACTGTTTCCAGTATCAAGGTAATAGTGACCTTGACCTTTGACCTTGTGACCCCAAAATCAATAGGGGTCTTCTATCCAATATAGACAATCATCCTATGAAGTTTGAACATTGTGGGTCAATTGGAACTTACATTATGCTCCGGAAACTGTTTTCAGTTTTAAGGTCATAGTGACCTTGACCTTTGACCTTTTGACCCCAAAATCAATAGGGGTCTTCTACCTAATATGGACAATCATCCTATGAAGTTTTAACATTGTGGGTCGAATGGAACTTAAGTTATGCTCCGGAAACTGTTTTCAGTTTTAAAGTCATAGTGACCTTGACCTTTGACCTTTTGACCCCAAAATCAATAGGGGTCTTCTACCTAATATGGACAATCATCCTATGAAGTTTGAACATTGTGGGCCAAATGGAACTTAAGTTATGCTCCGGAAACCAAATTGCTAACAGACGGATGGACGGACGGACGGACGTACTGACGGACGGACGTACGGACGGACGGACAGACAGACAGACAGACGGACGCCAGGGGGTATAACATAATATGCCCTTTTCGGGCATATAAAAAAAGTTGATAGAACTTTCCATTTTATTATGAATGCTGAGTACTGAAAATATGTAAGTGTGAATCGATCATTCAATAATTATGTCTGTTTGAAAGTCTGTTGGTCGTCGGTCCTAGCTGAATAAAAATCAGATCAAGCCGTCCGAGATAATTTTTCTTACCATCAATCCTAATGTGCCCGCTTAAAATTTGAAGGAGCTAAAAACACCTATGACCTGTTTCATAGTAAAAACGAAATTTGTTAAAGAACTTAAAGATATTGACCTACATTAAACCAATTTTGGACAAGTCAAATAAACAGCAGTAAACTTTGTCTACATCAATATCGGCGTTTGTCATCGGTAAATTTTGCCGTCCATTACAAATTTGAAAAACTTTTTTACAATGCCTTTTGAAATAGCGGATGAAAAACAATCTAAAATAATCATAACATATTTAATCTAATATAATTAAAATCAACATCAACTAGAATTGTGAATGTTTCTGCAGGAAACAAACTTTCATTTGTCACATATTTTCGTGATGCCAATTTTTATGATGAAAAAAAAATGTGGCCAAAAGGAAGCTTCATTTTGTTAAAATGCTTTCAATAGCACTTTTAATGTAGTTTATTAATTAAAATTACTTCAGGTATTGAGAAATTTGCCATTATGTGTTGAACAATGAATATTTTCTTAAGGGATTTTCTTATTCCATGACTGCGGTGGCATTAAAAATTATGAACAACATTAAATTTTGTGAATGGCAACAGCAACATCAACGACATCATGACTGTAGCAAAAGTCTTTGTTTGTTTTTTTATTGAAAAAGTTGTGCTAAAAATGACACACAATGACGGAGGCTGATCACAATAGCTCTCCATGAGCATGTTGTGTTTTATTGACCTAACAACAGCAATGGCTTCATTAAGCAAAAAATACATAATGATGTCAAATGTGTATCACAAATATAATAAAAACATACTTTAGTCTGCTCTTTGGTAGCTTTTGTTTGTTGCCCGCCAACAGCTTTCCTTCCTCCCCTTCTAGAGTTACTTCCCCTACCTCTTCCAACCACCTGACTGAGAGGAAGATCATCATCAGAGGAAGAAGAGTCAAAGTTAACACCCCTTCTCTTTCCTCGACCTCTAGAGCTCACACGACCTCTCAACTTTGATCTTTTAGAGGCTGGCTCAGCTGGTTGCGTATCATCTGAATTTTCAGCCTTTAATGTAAAGTTGTCCAAATTTAAGGGTTAAAAAGTTGCACATTGTCCAATATACATGTATATGGAAAATATTATGGAAATGCATATGAAATTGCAACAGACACATTTTAGTTTTGCCTCTTATAAACACTTATTCGAGGGCCTCAATCACATAACGGTGAGCAGCATGCATTCATTTACGAGGCCCTCAAATCAATAATTTCAATATCACAAGACCGCATGACTCTTTGGCAAAAATGCCAAATCCGTCAATTTTTTTGCTTGTTTACTGGGCTCAGTATGTATTGCGCATAGGTAAAACCGAGCTTTAACAAGAGTGCGTGACTATGTTAACACATGGTTTGGGTCCCATTATAACATAGGCAAAAGAGGGGAAAATAGCTGATTTTATGCTATAATTAATGATAAGAGTTTATAAGAGTCAAAACTAAAATGTGTCTGTTGCAATTTCATATGCATTTCCATTTTCTTTCCATAAACTATTCTGCCCTTCACATGTACAAATATGAAAAAAAAAACTTCTAATCCTGAAACCTTTCTAATCCAAACTTTTCTTCTGGTCCTGACATGTTCAGATTAGACAGGTTCCACTGTATAAGGATACCTTACAATAGTTAATTATTACTCCTAAATATTTTTACGCACAAAAGGCATAGAAATTAAAAAGAAAGTTTAAATTCCAAAAAGACACAAAATTACCTGCCGTTTCTGGGCCTTAGATTTGCCTCTTTTGGAATGAGCAACAAGTCCTTTAACATTTCTCTGTGGCTGCCTGTCTACCTCATTGGCAAAATCATTCTTTTCATCTAATTCACTTGTATTTTGATCAGCATTTCCTTCTAATTCACTAGCTTTTTTCTCGTTTTCATTGATTTCCTTCAGATTATCTTTTTCTTTTGATTCACAAACAAATTTCTCACTAACATCTGCTGCTCCTTCCTCAGCCTTTTCTTCAACATCATTGTCACTTTTCTTACATTCAATTATCTGCTCAACTTTTTCAGTAATTTCACTTTCATTTTTATCTTTTTTCAAATGCACTTCTTGTTCAACATTTCTTTCTTTTTCACAACCAGACATGTATTTGTTATTTGTGTTTAAAGCTTTCTCCTCTGCTTTAATGTCTGCTTCATTTTTCTGATCATTTATCTTTTCTGCTTTCTTAGGAACATCATCTGGATTAGTTATTATATCCTGTTTATTATTTGATTCACATTCTTTTGATCTCATTACTTCTTTTTTCACTGTATCAGAATCTATATCATGTTTATTCTCTGACTTAAAAGAACCATTAATTTCTCCATCATTATTCAACCCAGTCTCTTTCATGATATCTGTTTCATCTAACTGTTTAACTGGACTTTTTCGGACAGCTGCCTTAACTGGACGTTTACATGGTTGTTTAGATTCTAAGTCTACATCTTCATCAGTTGAGCTACTGCAACATTCTGAATTTATTTCTTTGTTCTTTCTTTTCCTTGCTTTTTTCAAAACAGCACTGTCTGAAGGTGCTTCAATACCTTCAACATCCTCTTTTACTGAGTTCTCATCCACACTTTTTTCTATGACATAACTTTTACATTCCTTGCTATGGGACTTGCATTCTTTTCCAGTACCCATTTCCTCCACATCCTCTTCACTAACTTTTATCTTAATGACATTATCAGAAACATCACTTTCAGTGTCTTTCCTTGGTTCATCTGTGTCAATGTTTTTCACAAGGTTTTCAAGGTTGTTTTCAACGGACACTTCATCAGCAGATTCAATACTAACTGTTTTATGAGATTCATTTTCTGTACAATCATCAGAAGATCTCACTTCAGTTTCATTAATAAATAATTGTTTTGCTGTTTTATTATCATTCTCAATATTTTGTTCACTTGTTTGAGATGAACATTTTTCAGATGAATATAACAACTCTGCACTTTCTGATTTTTCATTTGCTTGAGAAGAAACAGATATTGCAGGAACTTTATTTGTATTAACAGCACCATCATTTCCTATGTCTTCTTTATTTTGTGTTTCATCACTCAATACCCTTTTGTCTATCTCCTTAGCGTTTTCCTCTTTATCATCCATTTCACTTTTATCATTTTTGTCTTCAGATAGTACAGCAGCACTTTGTTTAAATTTATTTCCTTGATTAGTTGTATTAGAATGTTCATTCATGTTATAACTAATATCTCTATTTAAGGAACTTTCACTTCTCTCAGATGTTTCAATTATGTCACTTTGTGATTCAAATTTGATTTTTATTGCAATTTCAGAGGGACTGTCTTTTTGAGGTATATTAATTTCATCTCTTTCTGTCTCAGACGTACAATCTTTGGTAGATTTTTCCTGATCCATTTCTTTTAACACTTCTGAATTTTCTAATATTGACTTTGTTTTTGTATTCTCCTCAATATTATTTTGTAAATTTGTTTCCTTTTCTTTGAAATAAACTGTATGTTCACTACAATTAACACCATCCACATTATCAGAATGTTTTTCCTTGTTATCTCCTCTTTCGCCTTCACCAGGAGAGTTATCTGAAACATCCATTTTCACAGGGGTTTTTTCCACCTCAGATGTGGCATTTATTTCCTTGCTTTTGAATTCCTGCAACCTGTTTTCTAATACTTCTGAATTTTCAACATCTCCTTTTGAACTTACACCCTTTTCTAAATTTTCTTCTCCATTTACAATGTCATCTGGTTTTTCTTCCTTTATATCAGTCTTAAAATCCATATTATCCACTTTGCCTTTCATAAAACTGTCAAGAGTTATAATATTACCATCATTCTTTGCTAGTGACTCCTCACAAACATCCTTACTATCCAGTAAACAATCAACTTCTTTTTTATGACTCTTATCTTGTATTCTATCTTCATCTTCACTTTCCGAATTAATAAGACCTTCTTCTTTCATTTTACACATAATTCTTTTAATTTCTGAACCTTTCTCCTTGACAAATTTATCTTTTAACATTTTACTAGGTGACTTGGTATCTGATTTGCTTATCTTCAACACTAGTTGTTGTTTAAAGTCATTAGATTCACCGTCTCCTGTTGCCTGTTTTATCGTAAGTGGTGAGGGGCCAAGTGGTGTTTTCTGTTTAAATGAATCTCTCGAGTCTTCATTAAAATCACTTACTGGTTCTGAAATTATTAAATATAAAAAATTGTGTTACAAGATGTTGATAAACAAGAAAAGTTTAAAAGAATGGAGGTTAATCAAGCACATTCCTAGATTATATATCCCTGCCTTTGAGACTACTCATTTCATTGAAGCGTTTTATTATCACATACCTCAGATTAAAAGTGAGAATCAATTTCATATACATGCATGTGTATTCACTTATTATGAAACAAAGACATACAATTTAGTAGTGTCAAACAAATGGATATCTTTTTAGAGATAAAATGTCATTATAAAAATACTGCTTATGATGATGGATACTCCTCAAACCTTGTCAATGTATCCAGTGCACATTACTCAATAATGCCTGTATAAGGATAAGTATAAAAATCAATTTTAGAAGCCATATCCTTGATTTTTGTGTCTGACTGTCCCATTTCTTGACCCAAAATTAAAGGACCATCAAAAGTATCTATATATTATATATAGGGTGTTTGTTTGACCAGAGACCTCGGGTCTTGACCCATAAAAATTCTAAAATGCACTTGTTTGACCTGTTATCAAATCGGCTTGCATGTCATTTTAAACCCATGATAACTTCCTATGATGCATGGAAACTTTACTGTCTCTCAATCAATAAGTGCCGCCAAAAGAATTTTGAATGGACAGAGCAATTAGCCCCGCCTACAGCTCCAGTAGGCGTGATGAATTATCCACATTAAAGCGGTTTAAGCCAATATCTGGTGAGGACACGTGTGGTTTGCATTTGATAGTGGGAAGTACAATTGCAAGTTTTCCGCTAATCAATATACACGGCATATGATGTGTACATAATAATTAACATTAATTGGTAAACAAAAGTAGTTATGTACGCGTGATGATTTGTCACACTTTCGTATTAATATTGGACTGCGGAAATTTTAATTTCACAAATTATATATAGAAGGATTGGACATTTTAAAGTATTTTTTTGCAGGTGGCTAATTTTAGTCTACAGTTATTGTTGATAATCAACCCCTTTCTACAAGTAACATCTTTTTTTTCCGCTTTTCTGATTTAAACAGAAAACAATGTTTTTGTTCAAAATATTATGCAACTGATTTGGTAATTTTCATTGTTCAAGATTCACACTGATGTCTATTTAGCAGAGTCAGAAAATTCTACACAGTTTATGTGCTGTTGACATGCAATTCATTATCACTAAAAAAACACCTGTTTGACTTAAGATTTTCTAGCACTAAACATGATTAACAAAAAGAACAACAGACAGACGACGGAGAAGTGATCCTTATTTGTCACCACTACTCCATAGAGGCCACACAAAACTGAATTAATTCACATTCAAAACCCCAGGTGCACAGCTCCACATGCTGATCATCATTCCTGTAAAGTTTCATGAGTTCAGGTTAAAATACTTTTTGAGCTACACATCACACAATTTGAAAATTGCAAATTTAAACTAAATCAAGGGCAATAACTCTGACAAACTCAATTAATCCACATGACAAACCCTAGGTGCACAACTTCACATGCTGATTAACATTTCTGAAAATTATCATGACTCAAGAGAAATACTTTTGGGATTACAAGCAACACAAGTTGAAAATAGCTATTTTTATTAAGTCAAAGGTTATAACTCCAACAACTAGATCAATCCACACACTAAGCCCCAGGTGCACAACTTCACTTGCAGATGAACATTCCTGTAAAGTTTCTTGACTCTAGCTCAAGCCCCTGTGACACAACATGAGTGGAGACACAAAAACTGTTATATACCACATATCAAAGTTTTGGGCATTGTACCTTCAGACAAGAATATTTTTAAAATTTGCATTTTTAAAACCTCAAAAACCAATTTAATGGCTCTGTGACTTAAACACTAATAAGGGACAACCCGAAGATAATTCTTGTGTAGTTTGGTTAATATCAATTCATTGGTTTCAATAGGAGTCATGGACAATGACAGACATCATGCTCACAAAGAAGCTTACCTTAGCACTTTTTGTGCTCAGATGAGCTAAATCATTAATAATCAACATCACCTGATTGGTCAGAAGACTCCTGTTTATCTAATTTCATGCCTGTACCAGTTTCAAGACCAGTTACCAATTTTGCAAGATCTTCTCTGTTTCTAAAAATACACACAAAATAACAACTATTTGCCATGATTCCATAACTATCTCCTGCGCACTTGTCTTTAATTTATAATGTTTTCTGCCAAAATAAAGAAATTGATGATCAATGATCACATGATGGAAACAAATGTATAAAGAAATTGATGATCAATGATCACATGATGGAAACAAATGTATAAAGAAATTGATGATCAATGATCACATGATGGAAACAAATGTATAAAGAAATTGATGATCAATGATCACATGATGGAAACAAATGTATAAAGAAATTGATGATCAATGATCACATGATGGAAACAAATGTATAAAGAAATTGATTATCAATGATCACATGATGGAAACAAATGTATAAAGAAATTGATGATCAATGATCACATGATGGAAACAAATGTATAAAGAAATTGATGATCAATGATCACATGATGGAAACAAATGTATAAAGAAATTGATGATCAATGATCACATGATGGAAACAAATGTATACAGAAATTGATGATCAATGATCACATGATGGAAACAAATGTATTGTATCACATTACCTTGCCACTTTTGTGACTCCATAAAAATGGTATTGCATGACTGTGCATGTATTTGATGTGACCTCATTTGCATTATGCAAACATGGTGTAAAGTTTGAATAAATGTTACTATAAGCACAGTAATCAAAAAGTGATTATTTTCTCATGTTCACTGTTCTTATTTTTATTTGCTTTGTGATAAATAAAATATTATCTTTGTGTAAGTTCTTTACTAAATTTATTGATCTCATTGAATAAAATAATGTAAAGCTTGCATAATTATTTTTTTCAACTCATTGACATTCAATACATTCAGTATAGAACCTATACCCATTCAGTATCATCTATATGTTTATTTAATTAAAAATTTTGAATCACCACATTTCTAAATAACTTCCATGGCAAACATTTTAAACATTTCAAATATTTATACTTCAAAATTCAAAGCCCTAGACATTGGAAGACATTATTTTGGAATTTAAATACAGAATCAGCGTAAGGTAATTAATTAAATATGCTACAGTGGTCAAAATGAAACTAGAAGTGACTCTCAAGACAGTGTACTGAATAGAAGAGCATGATTGAAATGACAACAGTGAAGGGCAGAGATATACCTGCAGACAAGTTCCCAGGACTCCGAGTCAACATCATCTTGATGCTCTCTATAAACACGAAGGTTCAACTCTTTATCCTGTAATTATAAACAAAACATGATTGTGTTTTATATGCTACCTTTACATTAATAATGTCTGCTTCTCTTCTTTTAGACTGACATCATGCCAATTCAAATGTAAGTGGTCAATGTACAGGTAAAAATACATAGAACTTGTCTTTTTGCCATAGCTGTGTTTGATTTTATATTTTACTATGAAAAAATAATCTATAATCCATAATACAACAGAAATTTCTATATACAAAGTTCAGAATGTATGAGTAATGCTAAATTCTTAACAAGAGGGCCATGATGGCCCTGAGGTCGCTCACCTGTATATAGCCCCCCCCCCCCCGGGCCAATTTTTACCCAAGGGCTTTTATTTGAACAGACTTGGTAGACACCCATAAGAAGATGTTTCATGCTAAACATCTAAGTTCTAGCTCATTGGGTTTTTTAAAAGAAGATTTTTAAGTTTTTACTATACACATATAGTTAAAAACAATGACACCCCTGGGGCAGGGCCAGTTTTTGACCCCCGGGCTTTTTTATTTGGAACAAAACTTTGTAAGATATTTACTTAAAGATGTTTCATGTATAATATCTAAACTCAAGCTATTTGGGTTTTTTCAAAGAAGATTTTTAGTTTTTGCTATATACATATAAGGAAAAAATCAAATGACCCCGGGGCGGCTCAGTTTTTGACCCCAGGGCTTTTATTTGAACATACTTGGTAGACACCCATTAGAACATGTTTCATCGCTAAATATCTTAGCTCTAGCTCTTTGAGTTCTTTAAAAGAAATTTTTTAAGTTTTTACTATATGCATATAGGGAAAATCAATTGACCCCCTGGGGTGGGGCCCAATTTTGACCCAGGGCTTTTTAATGTTGAACAAACTTGGTAGACCTCATTAGGAAGATGTTTCATGCTAAATATTTAGCTCTAGCTCTTTGTTCTTTTAAAAAGAAGTTTTTAAGTTTTTATATATGCATATAGGGAAAATCTATGACCCCCTGGGACGGGGCCAATTTTGACCTCCAGGGCTTTTAATTTGAACAAACTTGTAGATCATTCACTAGAAGATGTTTCATGTCCAAATATCTAAGCTCTAGCTCTTACGGTTCTTTAAAAGAAAGATTTTTTAAATGTTTTTACATATGTATATAGGGAAAATCAATGACCCCCCGGGGCGGGGCAATTTTGACCCCAGGTCTTTTATTTGAACAAACTTGGTAGACACTCCACTAGAAGATATTTCATCGTCAAAATATCTTAGCTCTAGCTCTTTTGGGTTCTTTAAAAGAAGATTTTTTTAAAGTTTTTTAACTATAATGCATATTAGGGAAAATCTAATGACCCCCTGGGGCAGGGCCAATTTTGGACCTCAGGGCTTTTATTTGAACAAACTTGGTAGACACTCATTAGAAGATGTTTTCATGCTAAATATTTTAGCTCTAGCTCTTTGGTTCTTAAAAGAAGATTTTTTAAGTTTTTACTATATGATATAGGGAAATATCAATGACCCTCTGGGGCGGGACCATTTGACACCCAGGGCTTTTATTTGACAAATTTGGTAGACATTCACTAGAAGAATGTTTTTCATCCCAAATATCTAAGCTCTAGCTTTTACAGTTCTTTAAAAAGAAGATTTTTTAAAGTTTTTTACTATAATGCATATATAGGGAAACACAATGACCCACCGGGACGGGGCCAATTTTGAACCACAGGGCTTTTATTGAATACAAACTTGTAGACACTCACTAGAAGATTTTCATCGCCAATATCTTAGCTTCTAGCTCTTTGGGTTCTTTAAACAAGAAAAGATTTTTAAGTTTTTACTATATGCCAATATAGGGAAAATCAATGACCCCTGGGCGGGGCCAATTTGACCCTAGAGGCTTTTATTTGAACAACTTGGCTAGACACTCATCATAGAAGATGTTTCATGCAATATTAAGCTCTAGCTCTTACGGTTTCTTTAAAAAGAAGATATTTTAAAGATTTTTCTTCGGTGCCATGGCAACCAGAAAGTTCTGCTAATGAAATGGAATTATTTGAACAATCTTGATAGAGCTTCCATACAAAAGAGTATTCCTGCCAAGTTTCCATTAACATTGGGCCCTTGCGGTATCACAGAAGATGTCCCTTAGAATATTTAAAATGTGGACGGATCGACGACAGACGATCGGACGCCATTTGGTTGGCCTCCATAAAAGCTCCCCTGCACTTTTGTGCAAGGTGAGGCTAAAAAGAGTGGGCAGTCTTTTGTAATTTTGGTAGTTTTTATATTGTATTATAAACAATTTTCATTAGCAATTACATGTAATGATGAAACATCATTATAAAAGGAATTCATTTAAAATATATTGCTCATTCAACTTGACAGTGAAACAAGAACTGTCGGAGGACAATAAGGCTCGACTATTCCAAAAAGTTGTCACAAGTATGTTTTATTGAGTATAATAATGCTTACCTATGAATACATAAAATTGACAGAAAAGGTACATAGGCTTGTTATTAAGATGTTTAATCAAGTAAATCACTGCTTTATTATTATGAATGCATAAAATGTCCAAGATAACAGCTAACAAGCAAAACTTTACCATGAATTTCTAAGTTGAAAGGGGAGAAAAAATCAGCCAATGCAAGATAGAGTTATGGACTTGGTCCAGTGACATACAATTAAGTGAACATAATGCATATCAAATCTCTGATAGTTATTGAGATATGTAACTTACATGTAAACATTAACCAGAGACTTAGTAAAAAAGGTGATATAAAATCAGCACAGATATGATCGCTGTTTCGGTGATATTATTTATGACCACAAATATACATAGATTGTTTTCAAGTTTGTAATTTCAGGAGATATGCCAAAACCTTCTTGTTAAAAACTTAACCAAGAAAAGGAGAATTTTTTTAATAGCAAAAGGGAGCAAAATGAATTCAGTCAAAATTACATGGCAGAGTAATGAATTTGAAGATGTGACCTTAAATTATGACCCTAAGTACATGTGTTAAAGTTTCAAATAATATCTTTGAAGAACCTTTAAACCTTTAAACTCAAATTTCTAAGTTCAAGGGGCAAATAATTCTGCAATATTGCAGGCAGAGTTATTCAACTTTGCAAACTGATGTACATTGTTACTTAAATAAGTATGTAAGTGTCAATTGAATTATCTCAAGCATATTGAGATATTTTTGACTTTCAAAAACTTTAAAACCAAAATTTCTAGTTAAGAAGGGGCATAATTCTTGTAAATATTGGTAGGCAGAGTAATCCACTTTCAATCTGAATATACATTGTAACTATAAATAAGTATTGTAAGTTTCAATTGAATATATTCAAGCTATAATTTGAGATATTTGACTTTACCAAAAAACTTTAAACCAACGCAGATCTAAACGCGGACCCCGGGGCGACTAAATAGCCTCATATCTTCGAATAGCAAGCTAAAAAGAGCAAATTAATCTCATTCAGGTTGCGTCAATTTTCATTTAATCATTTAAATACAAAAATTAGAAAAAATAAATTTGGCCCCATTTAAAAGTGGTATATGCTCCCAACAGCTTTTTTTTTGTAAAATTAAAAAAACCGAATTTTACACATTTTTTTTTTTTCATTTGGATACACAATTGGGGAATACGAGGGTTTTATTAATATTTTTGCAGAATTCTCCCCTTTAATTTTTTTTTCATCAAACACATGAAAAAATTTTTTACCAGAAAAACAACTTATTTTCCTTTTAATCAGGTAGTTTTTAATGTACAATACTTAAAAAGAATAAGCAGAAGTAAAGAATAAGATAAATGAGGGGAACTTAAAAACGGCGATGACATCAACAAAACATTGAGAGTGGCAGTTGAAATTTTGTGACAGATTTTCAAACTTTAACTAGAGAAAATTTAAAAGGGTTAACAAGAGGGCCATTATGGCCCGATTTTTCCCTCACCTGTTTTTAACTGAATTTTTCTTGGTGTAAATTATGGTTTATGGCCACCATACAAAAAAATTAACAGGTATAAGATTGGGTTTTTTTCATTTTTACTTATATGTAAAAATCCTTTTTCAAATTTTTCACCTTGTTATGAAAAAAAAAACCATTTTTCAAAAAATTAGACTTACAAGAAGGTACCCGTATGCCATGCCATCTTTGTCTCTCCCGACAGGTTGAAATCTCATCTCTTCTACAGGGATCTCATTTACTTTGTCTTTAAATTATGTTACAATCAAACTGAGATTCCTATCAAGTTCTGAAAACATACAACAGGAATGGTCACAAAATCAGGTTTTCAGCCAATAAGTTAATCCCATCAAAACTGTTAGGGGCCTTGCACATAGAAGAGCATTTCTCTATTACTTAGATATTAAAATATATATATATATAATGGCCATACTTTCCCTGGCAGCAAGTGCCACCCCAAGGGACTCAGGGCCACACTCTTTTTCACATTTACAAAGGCAAATACATTGAAGGAAGCATATTGCAATGAAGGGTTTTCAAAGCCTTTATTCTTTTTGTACAGAATTAACATAAAATTTCATATTTGACCTTGACAGTCCATGTCATTAAGAGTCAATATCCAACTTTGACTAGAACTATCACTAAATCTCATTTTATTATAAGTTCTCATTCCTAACTCTAGTTATCATTCATAAACCATTTTTCTACTTTTAGTAACAAAGACATTGACCTTGATCTAAGGAAATAAAAACAATCTCAAACAAGGTCTCCACATAAGCTTGCTATATACCAAGTTTGATTACAATATCTCATTCCCAACTCTTGTTATAAATCATTTCTATATTTTTAGAAACAGTGACCTTGACCTTGATCCCATGTCCACTTTAGACTTAAGATAATTGTTCTTTGTCACCACTCACATCATGTATGACGATGTTCATAATTCTAGCATCTTTATTTTAAAGAGTTATCTCATCTGTCTGGCCTTCTCTAAAAACTGTTTTCTGAGATAACTTTTAAAGAACTTGGAGTTTTTCCAACAAATTTACTTAATATAGAGAAAAGTTGAAACATTTGTTATACATATTCACCCTGAGAAAATTGGATCTTTTGATTATCTGATACATGTATAAACATAATTTCCTTATAAGGCATGGAAATTTAACATATTATTATGATGCAGATAAACTAAGAACTCAAAATACAATGTATTTAATGTTCATGCATGTCTTCCACAATGGTTTAACTGAATGACAACAGCCCTTCAGAATGTTGCTGGTATTTTAACTGGTAGGGGACTTTTGTATTGCTTGCAATATTATGATATATCTTGTTCAGATAAGTTTCTTGATTGGGTCTGTTCCCTAATTGAAAGAATATTTTGATTACTCAGACAAATTTACATTCGGGTATATATTGTCCCACCTTGGCAGTGCTTTTGTTTATCATTTCATAAACTGGTAAGGGACTAAAAATGTTTATCTTAATTATCTTTATGATACTATATGACCTCAAAGGTGAAGGCACTTTTTACCCTAAGTGTATGATTCATAAAACTTTTATAGAGGTCTACTACATGTAGGCAATGCTATATGCCAAATATAGAGGCATAGTTTTTATCTGCAAAAAGATGTTTTCCTATACCATGGTCTACATAAAGCACGTGAATACGGGACAGGGCCATTTGACCTTGAGGATTTATTTATTAATATAAAATCTTGTAGAAATATACAACTTCTTTCTACATGCCAAAAAATCTTAGCTCTGGGCTTTGTAATTTCACACAATAAGACTAAATGTGTTTTCCCATATAAATCAATGCCCCCC